>NW_026972914.1:0-76550 GCF_036711695.1 Zophobas morio
CGAACGCCAGAATGCATAAAATTGACCTAAACGTCTCCTTTTCCTATTCTGAGTCGATTCTGCATGCTTTAAGTGTGTTTGGTGGCTCAGAACCATCAAAAAACGTTGAAATATAGTTCAAATTCAATAAAAATCGACAAAAATACAGTTTCTAGCAAAAATTTGATTATTTCGTTGCACTTTCCGAGCCCGTAGGGTATCTGAGTGGCTTAAAAGTACAAGAAAACACTTCAAAAGTGACGTTTCTGAAGAATTTTAACAGTTTTCTTGTATCTACGAACGCCAGAATGCATAAAATTGACCTAAACGTCTCCTTTTCCTATTCTGAGTCGATTCTGCATGCTTTAAGTGTGTTTGGTGGCTCAGAACCATCAAAAAACGTTGAAATATAGTTCAAATTCAATAAAAATCGGCAAAAATACAGTTTCTAGCTAAAATTTGATGGTTTCGTTGCACTTTCCGAGCCCGTAGGGTATCTGAGTGGCTTAAAAGTACAAGAAAACACTTCAAAAGTGACGTTTCTGAAGAATTTTAACAGTTTTCTTGTATCTACGAACGCCAGAATGCATAAAATTGACCTAAACGTCTCCTTTTCCTATTCTGAGTCGATTCTGCATGCTTTAAGTGTGTTTGGTGGCTCAGAACCATCAAAAAACGTTGAAATATAGTTCAAATTCAATAAAAATCGACAAAAATACAGTTTCTAGCTAAAATTTGATGGTTTCGTTGCACTTTCCGAGCCCGTAGGGTATCTGAGTGGCTTAAAATTACAAGAAAACACTTCAAAAGTGACGTTTCTGAAGAATTTTAACAGTTTACTTGTATCTACGAACGCCAGAATGCAGAAAATTGACCTAAACGTCTCCTTTTCCTATTCTGAGTCGATTCTGCATGCTTTAAGTGTGTTTGGTGGCTCAGAACCATCAAAAAACGTTGAAATATAGTTCAAATTCAATAAAAATCGACAAAAATACAGTTTCTAGCTAAAATTTGATGGTTTCGTTGCACTTTCCGAGCTCGTAGGGTATCTGAGTGGCTTAGAAGTACAAGAAAACACTTCAAAAGTGACGTTTCTGAAGAATTTTAACAGTTTTCTTGTATCTACGAACGCCAGAATGCATAAAATTGACCTAAACGTCTCCTTTTCCTATTTTGAGTCGATTCTGCATGCTTTAAGTGTGTTTGGTGGCTCAGAACCATCAAAAAACGTTGAAATATAGTTCAAATTCAATAAAAATCGACAAAAATACAGTTTCTAGCTAAAATTTGATGGTTTCGTTGCACTTTCCGAGCCCGTAGGGTATCTGAGTGGCTTAAAAGTACAAGAAAACACTTCAAAAGTGACGTTTCTGAAGAATTTTAACAGTTTTCTTGTATCTACGAACGCCAGAATGCATAAAATTGACCTAAACGTCTCCTTTTCCTATTCTGAGTCGATTCTGCATGCTTTAAGTGTGTTTGGTGGCTCAGAACCATCAAAAAAACGTTGAAATATAGTTCAAATTCAATAAAAATCGACAAAAATACAGTTTCTAGTTAAAATTTGATGGTTTCGTTGCACTTTCCGAGCCCGTAGGGTATCTGAGTGGCTTAAAAGTACAAGAAAACATTTCAAAAGTGACGTTTCTGAAGAATTTTAACAGTTTTCTTGTATCTACGAACGCCAGAATGCATAAAATTGACCTAAACGTCTCCTTTTCCTATTCTGAGTCGATTCTGCATGCTTTAAGTGTGTTTGGTGGCTCAGAACCATCAAAAAACGTTGAAATATAGTTCAAATTCAATAAAAATCGACAAAAATACAGTTTCTAGCTAAAATTTGATGGTTTCGTTGCACTTTCCGAGCCCGTAGGGTATCTGAGTGGCTTAAAAGTACAAGAAAACACTTCAAAAGTGACGTTTCTGAAGAATTTTAACAGTTTTCTTGTATCTACGAATGCCAGAATGCATAAAATTGACCCAAACGTCTCCTTTTCCTATTCTGAGTCGATTCTGCATGCTTTAAGTGTGTTTGGTGGCTCAGAACCATCAAAAAACGTTGAAATATAGTTCAAATTCAATAAAAATCGACAAAAATACAGTTTCTAGCTAAAATTTGATGGTTTCGTTGCACTTTCCGAGCCCGTTGGGTATCTGAGTGGCTTAAAAGTACAAGAAAACACTTCAAAAGTGACGTTTCTGAAGAATTTTAACAGTTTTCTTGTATCTACGAACGCCAGAATGCATAAAATTGACCTAAACGTCTCCTTTTCCTATTCTGAGTCGATTCTGCATGCTTTAAGTGCGTTTGGTGGCTCAGAACCATCAAAAAACGTTGAAATATAGTTCAAATTCAATAAAAATCGACAAAAATACAGTTTCTAGCTAAAATTTGATGGTTTCGTTGCACTTTCCGAGCCCGTAGGGTATCTGAGTGGCTTAAAATTACAAGAAAACACTTCAAAAGTGACGTTTCTGAAGAATTTTAACAGTTTTCTTGTATCTACGAACGCCAGAATGCAGAAAATTGACCTAAACGTCTCCTTTTCCTATTCTGAGTCGATTCTGCATGCTTTAAGTGTGTTTGGTGGCTCAGAACCATCAAAAAACGTTGAAATATAGTTCAAATTCAATAAAAATCGACAAAAATACAGTTTCTAGTTAAAATTTGATGGTTTCGTTGCACTTTCCGAGCCCGTAGGGTATCTGAGTGGCTTAAAAGTACAAGAAAACACTTCAAAAGTGACGTTTCTGAATAATTTTAACAGTTTTCTTGTATCTACGAACGCCAGAATGCATAAAATTGACCTAAACGTCTCCTTTTCCTATTCTGAGTCGATTCTGCATGCTTTAAGTGTGTTTGGTGGCTCACAACCATCAAAAAACGTTGAAATATAGTTCAAATTCAATAAAAATCGACAAAAATACAGTTTCTAGTTAAAATTTGATGGTTTCGTTGCACTTTCCGAGCCCGTGGGGTATCTGAGTGGCTTAAAAGTACAAGAAAACACTTCAAAAGTGACGTTTTTGAAGAATTTTAACAGTTTTCTTGTATCTACGAACGCCAGAATGCATAAAATTGACCTAAACGTCTCCTTTTCCTATTCTGAGTCGATTCTGCATGCTTTTAAGTGTGTTTGGTGGCTCAGAACCATCAAAAAACGTTGAAATGTAGTTCAAATTCAATAAAAATCGAAAAAATACAGTTTCTAGCTAAAATTTGATGGTTTCGTTGCACTTTCCGAGCCCGTAGGGTATCTGAGTGGCTTAAAATTACAAGAAAACACTTCAAAAGTGACGTTTCTGAAGAATTTTAACAGTTTTCTTGTATCTACGAACGCCAGAATGCAGAAAATTGACCTAAACGTCTCCTTTTCCTATTCTGAGTCGATTCTGCATGCTTTAAGTGTGTTTGGTGGCTCAGAACCATCAAAAAACGTTGAAATATAGTTCAAATTCAATAAAAATCGACAAAAATACAGTTTCTAGCTAAAATTTGATGGTGTCGTTGCACTTTCCGAGCCCGTAGGGTATCTGAGTGGCTTAAAAGTACAAGAAAACACTTCAAAAGTGACGTTTCTGAAGAATTTTAACAGTTTTCTTGTATCTACGAACGCCAGAATGCATAAAATTGACCTAAACGTCTCCTTTTCCTATTCTGAGTCGATTCTGCATGCTTTAAGTGTGTTTGGTGGCTCAGAACCATCAAAAAACTTTGAAATATAGTTCAAATTCAATAAAAATCGACAAAAATACAGTTTCTAGCTAAAATTTGATGGTTTCGTTGCACTTTCCGAGCCCGTCGGGTATCTGAGTGGCTTAAAAGTACAAGAAAACACTTCAAAAGTGACGTTTCTGAAGAATTTTAACAGTTTTCTTGTATCTACGAACGCCAGAATGCATAAAATTGACCTAAACGTCTCCTTTTCCTATTCTGAGTCGATTCTGCATGCTTTAAGTGTGTTTGGTGGCTCAGAACCATCAAAAAACGTTGAAATATAGTTCAAATTCAATAAAAATCGACAAAAATACAGTTTCTAGCTAAAATTTGATGGTTTCGTTGCACTTTCCGAGCCCGTAGGGTATCTGAGTGGCTTAAAAGTACAAGAAAACACTTCAAAAGTGACGTTTCTGAAGAATTTTAACAGTTTTCTTGTATCTACGAACGCCAGAATGCATAAAATTGACCTAAACGTCTCCTTTTCCTATTCTGAGTCGATTCTGCATGCTTTAAGTGTGTTTGGTGGCTCAGAACCATCAAAAAACGTTGAAATATAGTTCAAATTCAATAAAAATCGACAAAAATACAGTTTCTAGCTAAAATTTGATGGTTTCGTTGCACTTTCCGAGCTCGTAGGGTATCTGAGTGGCTTAAAAGTACAAGAAAACACTTCAAAAGTGACGTTTCTGAAGAATTTTAACAGTTTTCTTGTATCTACGAACGCCAGAATGCATAAAATTGACCTAAATGTCTCCTTTTCCTATTCTGAGTCGATTCTGCATGCTTTAAGTGTGTTTGGTGGCTCAGAACCATCAAAAAACGTTGAAATATAGTTCAAATTCAATAAAAATCGACAAAAATACAGTTTCTAGCTAAAATTTGATGGTTTCGTTGCACTTTCCGAGCCCGTAGGGTATCTGAGTGGCTTAAAAGTACAAGAAAACACTTCAAAAGTGACGTTTCTGAAGAATTTTAACAGTTTTCTTGTATCTACGAACGCCAGAATGCATAAAATTGACCTAAACGTCTCCTTTTCCTATTCTGAGTCGATTCTGCATGCTTTAAGTGTGATTGGTGGCTCAGAACCATCAATAAACGTTGAAATATAGTTCAAATTCAATAAAAATCGACAAAAATACAGTTTCTAGCTAAAATTTGATGGTTTCGTTGCACTTTCCGAGCCCGTAGGGTATCTGAGTGGCTTAAAAGTACAAGAAAACACTTCAAAAGTGACGTTTCTGAAGAATTTTAACAGTTTTCTTGTATCTACGAACGCCAGAATGCATAAAATTGACCTAAACGTCTCCTTTTCCTATTCTGAGTCGATTCTGCATGCTTTAAGCCATCAAAAAACGTTGAAATATAGTTCAAATTCAATAAAAATCGACAAAAATACAGTTTCTAGCTAAAATTTGATGGTTTCGTTGCACTTTCCGAGCCCGTAGGGTATCTGAGTGGCTTAAAAGTACAAGAAAACACTTCAAAAGTGACGTTTCTGAAGAATTTTAACAGTTTTCTTGTATCTACGAACGCCAGAATGCATAAAATTGACCTAAACGTCTCCTTTTCCTATTCTGAGTCGATTCTGCATGCTTTAAGTGTGTTTGGTGGCTCAGAACCATCAAAAAACGTTGAAATATAGTTCAAATTCAATAAAAATCTACAAAAATACAGTTTCTAGCTAAAATTTGATGGTTTCGTTGCACTTTCCGAGCCCGTAGGGTATCTGTGTGGCTTAAAAGTACAAGAAAACACTTCAAAAGTGACGTTTCTGAAGAATTTTAACAGTTTTCTTGTATCTACGAACGCCAGAATGCATAAAATTGACCTAAACGTCTCCTTTTCCTATTCTGAGTCGATTCTGCATGCTTTAAGTGTGTTTGGTGGCTCAGAACCATCAAAAAACGTTGAAATATAGTTCAAATTCAATAAAAATCGACAAAAATACAGTTTCTAGCTAAAATTTGATGGTTTCGTTGCACTTTCCGAGCCCGTAGGGTATCTGAGTGGCTTAAAAGTACAAGAAAACACTTCAAAAGTGACGTTTCTGAAGAATTTTAACAGTTTTCTTGTATCTACGAACGCCAGAATGCATAAAATTGACCTAAACGTCTCCTTTTCCTATTCTGAGTCGATTCTGCATGCTTTAAGTGTGTTTGGTGGCTCAGAACCATCAAAAAACGTTGAAATATAGTTCAAATTCAATAAAAATCGACAAAAATACAGTTTCTAGCTAAAATTTGATGGTTTCGTTGCACTTTCCGAGCTCGTAGGGTATCTGAGTGGCTTAAAAGTACAAGAAAACACTTCAAAAGTGACGTTTCTGAAGAATTTTAACAGTTTTCTTGTATCTACGAACGCCAGAATGCATAAAATTGACCTAAATGTCTCCTTTTCCTATTCTGAGTCGATTCTGCATGCTTTAAGTGTGTTTGGTGGCTCAGAACCATCAAAAAACGTTGAAATATAGTTCAAATTCAATAAAAATCGACAAAAATACAGTTTCTAGCTAAAATTTGATGGTTTCGTTGCACTTTCCGAGCCCGTAGGGTATCTGAGTGGCTTAAAAGTACAAGAAAACACTTCAAAAGTGACGTTTCTGAAGAATTTTAACAGTTTTCTTGTATCTACGAACGCCAGAATGCATAAAATTGACCTAAACGTCTCCTTTTCCTATTCTGAGTCGATTCTGCATGCTTTAAGCCATCAAAAAACGTTGAAATATAGTTCAAATTCAATAAAAATCGACAAAAATACAGTTTCTAGCTAAAATTTGATGGTTTCGTTGCACTTTCCGAGCCCGTAGAGTATCTGAGTGGCTTAAAAGTACAAGAAAACACTTCAAAAGTGACGTTTCTGAAGAATTTTAACAGTTTTCTTATATCTACGAACGCCAGAATGCATAAAATTGACCTAAACGTCTCCTTTTCCTATTCTGAGTCGATTCTGCATGCTTTAAGTGTGTTTGGTGGCTCAGAACCATCAAAAAACGTTGAAATATAGTTCAAATTCAATAAAAATCGACAAAAATACAGTTTCTAGCTAAAATTTGATGGTTTCGTTGCACTTTCCGAGACCGTAGGGTATCTGAGTGGCTTAAAAGTACAAGAAAACACTTCAAAAGTGACGTTTCTGAAGAATTTTAACAGTTTTCTTGTATCTACGAACGCCAGAATGCATAAAATTGACCTAAACGTCTCCTTTTCCTATTCTGAGTCGATTCTGCATGCTTTAAGTGTGTTTGGTGGCTCAGAACCATCAAAAAACGTTGAAATATAGTTCAAATTCAATAAAAATCGACAAAAATACAGTTTCTAGCTAAAATTTGATGGTTTCGTTGCACTTTCCGAGCCCGTAGGGTATCTGAGTGGCTTAAAAGTACAAGAAAACACTTCAAAAGTGACGTTTCTGAAGAATTTTAACAGTTTTCTTGTATCTACGAACGCCAGAATGCATAAAATTGACCTAAACGTCTCCTTTTCCTATTCTGAGTCGATTCTGCATGCTTTAAGTGTGTTTGGTGGCTCAGAACCATAAAAAAACGTTGAAATATAGTTCAAATTCAATAAAAATCGACAAAAATACAGTTTCTAGCTAAAATTTGATGGTTTCGTTGCACTTTCCGAGCCCGTAGGGTATCTGAGTGGCTTAAAAGTACAAGAAAACACTTCAAAAGTGACGTTTCTGAAGAATTTTAACAGTTTTCTTGTATCTACGAACGCCAGAATGCATAAAATTGACCTAAACGTCTCCTTTTCCTATTCTGAGTCGATTCTGCATGCTTTAAGTGTGTTTGGTGGCTCAGAACCATCAAAAAACGTTGAAATGTAGTTCAAATTCAATAAAAATCGACAAAAATACAGTTTCTAGCTAAAATTTGATCGTTTCGTTGCACTTTCCGAGCCCGTAGGGTATCTGAGTGGCTTAAAAGTACAAGAAAACACTTCAAAAGTGACGTTTCTGAAGAATTTTAACAGTTTTCTTGTATCTACGAACGCCAGAATGCATAAAATTGACCTAAACGTCTCCTTTTCCTATTCTGAGTCGATTCTGCATGCTTTAAGTGTGTTTGGTGGCTCAGAACCATCAAAAAACGTTGAAATATAGTTCAAATTCAATAAAAATCGACAAAAATACAGTTTCTAGCTAAAATTTGATGGTTTCGTTGCACTTTCCGAGCCCGTAGGGTATCTGAGTGGCTTAAAAGTACTAGAAAACACTTCAAAAGTGACGTTTCTGAAGAATTTTAACAGTTTTCTTGTATCTACGAACGCCAGAATGCATAAAATTGACCTAAACGTCTCCTTTTCCTATTGTGAGTCGATTCTGCATGCTTTAAGTGTGTTTGGTGGCTCAGAACCATCAAAAAACGTTGAAATATAGTTCAAATTCAATAAAAATCGACAAAAATACAGTTTCTAGCTAAAATTTGATGGTTTCGTTGCACTTTCCGAGCCCGTAGGATATCTGAGTGGCTTAAAAGTACAAGAAAACACTTCAAAAGTGACGTTTCTGAAGAATTTTAACAGTTTTCTTGTATCTACGAACGCCAGAATGCATAAAATTGACATAAACGTCTCCTTTTCCTATTCTGAGTCGATTCTGCATGCTTTAAGTGTGTTTGGTGGCTCAGAACCATCAAAAAACGTTGAAATATAGTTCAAATTCAATAAAGATCGACAAAAATACAGTTTCTAGCTAAAATTTGATGGTTTCGTTGCACTTCCCGAGCCCGTAGGGTATCTGAGTGGCTTAAAAGTACAAGAAAACACTTCAAAAGTGACGTTTCTGAAGAATTTTAACAGTTTTCTTGTATCTACGAACGCCAGAATGCATAAAATTGACCTAAACGTCTCCTTTTCCTATTCTGAGTCGATTCTACATGCTTTAAGTGTGTTTGGTGGCTCAGAACCATCAAAAAACGTTGAAATATAGTTCAAATTCAATAAAAATCGACAAAAATACAGTTTCTAGCTAAAATTTGATGGTTTCGTTGCACTTTCCGAGCCCGTAGGGTATCTGAGTGGCTTAAAAGTACAAGAAAACACTTCAAAAGTGACGTTTCTGAAGAATTTTAACAGTTTTCTTGTATCTACGAACGCCAGAATGCATAAAATTGACCTAAACGTCTCCTTTTCCTATTCTGAGTCGATTCTGCATGCTTTAAGTGTGTTTGGTGGCTCAGAACCATCAAAAAACGTTGAAATATAGTTCAAATTCAATAAAAATCGACAAAAATACAGTTTCTAGCTAAAATTTGATGGTTTCGTTGCACTTTCCGAGCCCGTAGGGTATCTGAGTGGCTTAAAAGTACAAGAAAACACTTCAAAAGTGACGTTTCTGAAGAATTTTAACAGTTTTCTTGTATCTACGAACGCCAGAATGCATAAAATTGACCTAAACGTCTCCTTTTCCTATTCTGAGTCGATTCTGCATGCTTTAAGTGTGTTTGGTGGCTCAGAACCATCAAAAAACGTTGAAATATAGTTCAAATTCAATAAAAATCGACAAAAATACAGTTTCTAGCTAAAATTTGATGGTTTCGTTGCACTTTCCGAGACCGTAGGGTATCTGAGTGGCTTAAAAGTACAAGAAAACACTTCAAAAGTGACGTTTCTGAAGAATTTTAACAGTTTTCTTGTATCTACGAACGCCAGAATGCATAAAATTGACCTAAACTTCTCCTTTTCCTCTTCTGAGTCGATTCTGCATGCTTTAAGTGTGTTTGGTGGCTCAGAACCATCAAAAAACGTTGAAATATAGTTCAAATTCAATAAAAATCGACAAAAATACAGTTTCTAGCTAAAATTTGATGGTTTCGTTGCACTTTCCGAGCCCGTAGGGTATCTGAGTGGCTTAAAAGTACAAGAAAACACTTCAAAAGTGACGTTTCTGGAGAATTTTAACAGTTTTCTTGTATCTACGAACGCCAGAATGCATAAAATTGACCTAAATGTCTCCTTTTCCTATTCTGAGTCGGTTCTGCATGCTTTAAGTGTGTTTGGTGGCTCAGAACCATCAAAAAACGTTGAAATATAGTTAAAATTCAATAAAAATCGACAAAAATACAGTTTCTAGCTAAAATTTGATGGTTACGTTGCACTTTCCGAGCCCGTAGGGTATCTGAGTGGCTTAAAAGTACAAGAAAACACTTCAAAAGTGACGTTTCTGAAGAATTTTAACAGTTTTCTTGTATCTACGAATGCCAGAATGCATAAAATTGACCTAAACGTCTCCTTTTCCTATTCTGAGTCGATTCTGCATGCTTTAAGTGTGTTTGGTGGCTCAGAACCATCAAAAAACGTTGAAATATAGTTCAAATTCAATAAAAATCGACAAAAATACAGTTTCTAGCTAAAATTTGATGGTTTCGTTGCACTTTCCGAGCCCGTAGGGTATCTGAGTGGGTTAAAAGTACAAGAAAACACTTCAAAAGTGACGTTTCTGAAGAATTTTAACAGTTTTCTTGTATCTACGAACGCCAGAATGCATAAAATTGACCTAAACGTCTCCTTTTCCTATTCTGAGTCGATTCTGCATGCTTTAAGTGTGTTTGGTGGCTCAGAACCATCAAAAAACGTTGAAATATAGTTCAAATTCAATAAAAATCGACAAAAATACAGTTTCTAGCTACAATTTGATGGTTTCGTTGCACTTTCCGAGCCCGTAGGGTATCTGAGTGGCTTAAAAGTACAAGAAAACACTTCAAAAGTGACGTTTCTGAAGAATTTTAACAGTTTTCTTGTATCTACGAACGCCAGAATGCATAAAATTGACCTAAACGTCTCCTTTTCCTATTCTGAATCGATTCTGCATGCTTTAAGTGTGTTTGGTGGCTCAGAACCATCAAAAAACGTTGAAATATAGTTCAAATTCAATAAAAATCGACAAAGATACAGTTTCTAGCTAAAATTTGATGGTTTCGTTGCACTTTCCGAGCCCGTAGGGTATCTGAGTGGCTTAAAAGTACAAGAAAACACTTCAAAAGTGACGTTTCTGAAGAATTTTAACAGTTTTCTTGTATCTACGAACGCCAGAATGCATAAAATTGACCTAAACGTCTCCTTTTCCTATTCTGAGTCGATTCTGCATGCTTTAAGTGTGTTTGGTGGCTCAGAACCATCAAAAAACGTTGAAATATAGTTCAAATTCAATAAAAATCGACAAAAATACGGTTTCTAGCTAAAATTTGATGGTTTCGTTGCACTTTCCGAGCCCGTTGGGTATCTGAGTGGCTTAAAAGTACAAGAAAACACTTCAAAAGTGACGTTTCTGAAGAATTTTAACAGTTTTCTTGTATCTACGAACTCCAGAATGCATAAAATTGACCTAAACGTCTCCTTTTCCTATTCTGAGTCGATTCTGCATGCTTTAAGTGTGTTTGGTGGCTCAGAACCATCAAAAAACGTTGAAATATAGTTCAAATTCAATAAAAATCGACAAAAATACAGTTTCTAGCTAAAATTTGATGGTTTCGTTGCACTTTCCGAGCCCGTAGGGTATCTGAGTGGCTTAAAAGTACAAGAAAACACTTCAAAAGTGACGTTTCTGAAGAATTTTAACAGTTTTCTTGTATCTACGAACGCCAGAATGCATAAAATTGACCTAAACGTCTCCTTTTCCTATTCTGAGTCGATTCTGCATGCTTTAAGTGTGTTTGGTGGCTCAGAACCATCAAAAAACGTTGGAATATAGTTCAAATTCAATAAAAATCGACAAAAATACAGTTTCTAGCTAAAATTTGATGGTTTCGTTGCACTTTCCGAGCCCGTAGGGTATCTGAGTGGCTTAAAAGTACAAGAAAACACTTCAAAAGTGACGTTTCTGAAGAATTTTAACAGTTTTCTTGTATCTACGAACGCCAGAATGCATAAAATTGTCCTAAACGTCTCCTTTTCCTATTCTGAGTCGATTCTGCATGCTTTAAGTGTGTTTGGTGGCTCAGAACCATCAAAAAACGTTGAAATATAGTTCAAATTCAATAAAAATCGACAAAAATACAGTTTCTAGCTAAAATTTGATGGTTTCGTTGCACTTTCCGAGCCCGTAGGGTATCTGAGTGGCTTAAAAGTACAAGAAAACACTTCAAAAGTGACGTTTCTGAAGAATTTTAACAGTTTTCTTGTATCTACGAACGCCAGAATGCATAAAATTGACCTAAACGTCTCCTTTTCCTATTCTGAGTCGATTCTGCATGCTTTAAGTGTGTTTGGTGGCTCAGAACCATCAAAAAACGTTGAAATATAGTTCAAATTCAATAAAAATCGACAAAAATACAGTTTCTAGCTAAAATTTGATGGTTTCGTTGCACTTTCCGAGCCCGTAGGGTATCTGAGTGGCTTAAAAGTACAAGAAAACACTTCAAAAGTGAGTTTCTGAAGAATTTTAACAGTTTTCTTGTATCTACGAACGCCAGAATGCATAAAATTAACCTAAACGTCTCCTTTTCCTATTCTGAGTCGATTCTGCATGCTTTAAGTGTGTTTGGTGGCTCAGAACCATCAAAAAACGTTGAAATATAGTTCAAATTCAATAAAAATCGACAAAAATACAGTTTCTAGCTAAAATTTGATGGTTTCGTTGCACTTTCCGAGCCCGTAGGGTATCTGAGTGGCTTAAAAGTACAAGAAAACACTTCAAAAGTGACGTTTCTGGAGAATTTTAACAGTTTTCTTGTATCTACGAACGCCAGAATGCATAAAATTGACCTAAATGTCTCCTTTTCCTATTCTGAGTCGATTCTGCATGCTTTAAGTGTGTTTGGTGGCTCAGAACCATCAAAAAACGTTGAAATATAGTTCAAATTCAATAAAAATCGACAAAAATACAGTTTCTAGCTAAAATTTGATGGTTTCGTTGCACTTTCCGAGCCCGTAGGGTATCTGAGTGGCTTAAAAGTACAAGAAAACACTTCAAAAGTGACGTTTCTGAAGAATTTTAACAGTTTTCTTGTATCTACGAACGCCAGAATGCATAAAATTGACCTAAATGTCTCCTTTTCCTATTCTGAGTCGATTCTGCATGCTTTAAGTGTGTTTGGTGGCTCAGAACCATCAAAAAACGTTGAAATATAGTTCAAATTCAATAAAAATCGACAAAAATACAGTTTCTAGCTAAAATTTGATGGTTTCGTTGCACTTTCCGAGCCCGTAGGGTATCTGAGTGGCTTAAAAGTACAAGAAAACACTTCAAAAGTGACGTTTCTGAAGAATTTTAACAGTTTTCTTGTATCTACGAACGCCAGAATGCATAAAATTAACCTAAACGTCTCCTTTTCCTATTCTGAGTCGATTCTGCATGCTTTAAGTGTGTTTGGTGGCTCAGAACCATCAAAAAACGTTGAAATATAGTTCAAATTCAATAAAAATCGACAAAAATACAGTTTCTAGCTAAAATTTGATGGTTTCGTTGCACTTTCCGAGCCCGTAGGGTATCTGAGTGGCTTAAAAGTACAAGAAAACACTTCAAAAGTGACGTTTCTGGAGAATTTTAACAGTTTTCTTGTATCTACGAACGCCAGAATGCATAAAATTGACCTAAATGTCTCCTTTTCCTATTCTGAGTCGATTCTGCATGCTTTAAGTGTGTTTGGTGGCTCAGAACCATCAAAAAACGTTGAAATATAGTTCAAATTCAATAAAAATCGACAAAAATACAGTTTCTAGCTAAAATTTGATGGTTTCGTTGCACTTTCCGAGCCCGTAGGGTATCTGAATGGCTTAAAAGTACAAGAAAACACTTCAAAAGTGACGTTTCTGAAGAATTTTAACAGTTTTCTTGTATCTACGAACGCCAGAATGCATAAAATTGACCTAAACGTCTCCTTTTCCTATTCTGAGTCGATTCTGCATGCTTTAAGTGTGTTTGGTGGCTCAGAACCATCAAAAAACGTTGAAATATAGTTCAAATTCAATAAAAATCGACAAAAATACAGTTTCTAGCTAAAATTTGATGGTTTCGTTGCACTTTCCGAGCCCGTAGGGTATCTGAGTGGCTTAAAAGTACAAGAAAACACTTCAAAAGTGAGTTTCTGAAGAATTTTAACAGTTTTCTTGTATCTACGAACGCCAGAATGCATAAAATTAACCTAAACGTCTCCTTTTCCTATTCTGAGTCGATTCTGCATGCTTTAAGTGTGTTTGGTGGCTCAGAACCATCAAAAAACGTTGAAATATAGTTCAAATTCAATAAAAATCGACAAAAATACAGTTTCTAGCTAAAATTTGATGGTTTCGTTGCACTTTCCGAGCCCGTAGGGTATCTGAGTGGCTTAAAAGTACAAGAAAACACTTCAAAAGTGACGTTTCTGGAGAATTTTAACAGTTTTCTTGTATCTACGAACGCCAGAATGCATAAAATTGACCTAAATGTCTCCTTTTCCTATTCTGAGTCGATTCTGCATGCTTTAAGTGTGTTTGGTGGCTCAGAACCATCAAAAAACGTTGAAATATAGTTCAAATTCAATAAAAATCGACAAAAATACAGTTTCTAGCTAAAATTTGATGGTTTCGTTGCACTTTCCGAGCCCGTAGGGTATCTGAGTGGCTTAAAAGTACAAGAAAACACTTCAAAAGTGACGTTTCTGGAGAATTTTAACAGTTTTCTTGTATCTACGAACGCCAGAATGCATAAAATTGACCTAAATGTCTCCTTTTCCTATTCTGAGTCGATTCTGCATGCTTTAAGTGTGTTTGGTGGCTCAGAACCATCAAAAAACGTTGAAATATAGTTCAAATTCAATAAAAATCGACAAAAATACAGTTTCTAGCTAAAATTTGATGGTTTCGTTGCACTTTCCGAGCCCGTAGGGTATCTGAGTGGCTTAAAAGTACAAGAAAACACTTCAAAAGTGACGTTTCTGAAGAATTTTAACAGTTTTCTTGTATCTACGAACGCCAGAATGCATAAAATTGACCTAAATGTCTCCTTTTCCTATTCTGAGTCGATTCTGCATGCTTTAAGTGTGTTTGGTGGCTCAGAACCATCAAAAAACGTTGAAATATAGTTCAAATTCAATAAAAATCGACAAAAATACAGTTTCTAGCTAAAATTTGATGGTTTCGTTGCACTTTCCGAGCCCGTAGGGTATCTGAGTGGCTTAAAAGTACAAGAAAACACTTCAAAAGTGACGTTTCTGAAGAATTTTAACAGTTTTCTTGTATCTACGAACGCCAGAATGCATAAAATTAACCTAAACGTCTCCTTTTCCTATTCTGAGTCGATTCTGCATGCTTTAAGTGTGTTTGGTGGCTCAGAACCATCAAAAAACGTTGAAATATAGTTCAAATTCAATAAAAATCGACAAAAATACAGTTTCTAGCTAAAATTTGATGGTTTCGTTGCACTTTCCGAGCCCGTAGGGTATCTGAGTGGCTTAAAAGTACAAGAAAACACTTCAAAAGTGACGTTTCTGGAGAATTTTAACAGTTTTCTTGTATCTACGAACGCCAGAATGCATAAAATTGACCTAAATGTCTCCTTTTCCTATTCTGAGTCGATTCTGCATGCTTTAAGTGTGTTTGGTGGCTCAGAACCATCAAAAAACGTTGAAATATAGTTCAAATTCAATAAAAATCGACAAAAATACAGTTTCTAGCTAAAATTTGATGGTTTCGTTGCACTTTCCGAGCCCGTAGGGTATCTGAATGGCTTAAAAGTACAAGAAAACACTTCAAAAGTGACGTTTCTGAAGAATTTTAACAGTTTTCTTGTATCTACGAACGCCAGAATGCATAAAATTGACCTAAACGTCTCCTTTTCCTATTCTGAGTCGATTCTGCATGCTTTAAGTGTGTTTGGTGGCTCAGAACCATCAAAAAACGTTGAAATATAGTTCAAATTCAATAAAAATCGACAAAAATACAGTTTCTAGCTAAAATTTGATGGTTTCGTTGCACTTTCCGAGCCCGTAGGGTATCTGAGTGGCTTAAAAGTACAAGAAAACACTTCAAAAGTGACGTTTCTGAAGAATTTTAACAGTTTTCTTGTATCTACGAACGCCAGAATGCATAAAATTGACCTAAACGTCTCCTTTTCCTATTCTGAGTCAATTCTGCATGCTTTAAGTGTGTTTGGTGGCTCAGAACCATCAAAAAACGTTGAAATATAGTTCAAATTCAATAAAAATCGACAAAAATACAGTTTCTAGCTAAAATTTGATGGTTTCGTTGCACTTTCCGAGCCCGTAGGGTATCTGAGTGGCTTAAAAGTACAAGAAAACACTTCAAAAGTGACGTTTCTGAAGAATTTTAACAGTTTTCTTGTATCTACGAACGCCAGAATGCATAAAATTGACCTAAACGTCTCCTTTTCCTATTCTGAGTCGATTCTGCATGCTTTAAGTGTGTTTGGTGGCTCAGAACCATCAAAAAACGTTGAAATATAGTTCAAATTCAATAAAAATCGACAAAAATACAGTTTCTAGCTAAAATTTGATGGTTTCGTTGCACTTTCCGAGCCCGTAGGGTATCTGAGTGGCTTAAAAGTACAAGAAAACACTTCAAAAGTGACGTTTCTGAAGAATTTTAACAGTTTTCTTGTATCTACGAACGCCAGAATGCATAAAATTGACCTAAACGTCTCCTTTTCCTATTCTGAGTCGATTCTGCATGCTTTAAGTGTGTTTGGTGGCTCAGAACCATCAAAAAACGTTGAAATATAGTTCAAATTCAATAAAAATCGACAAAAATACAGTTTCTAGCTAAAATTTGATGGTTTCGTTGCACTTTCCGAGCCCGTAGGGTATCTGAGTGGCTTAAAAGTACAAGAAAACACTTCAAAAGTGACGTTTCTGAAGAATTTTAACAGTTTTCTTGTATCTACGAACGCCAGAATGCATAAAATTGACCTAAACGTCTCCTTTTCCTATTCTGAGTCGATTCTGCATGCTTTAAGTGTGTTTGGTGGCTCAGAACCATCAAAAAACGTTGAAATATAGTTCAAATTCAATAAAAATCGACAAAAATACAGTTTCTAGCTAAAATTTGATGGTTTCGTTGCACTTTCCGAGCCCGTAGGGTATCTGAGTGGCTTAAAAGTACAAGAAAACACTTCAAAAGTGAAGTTTCTGAAGAATTTTAACAGTTTTCTTGTATCTACGAACGCCAGAATGCATAAAATTGACCTAAACGTCTCCTTTTCCTATTCTGAGTCGATTCTGCATGCTTTAAGTGTGTTTGGTGGCTCAGAACCATCAAAAAACGTTGAAATATAGTTCAAATTCAATAAAAATCGACAAAAATACAGTTTCTAGCTAAAATTTGATGGTTTCGTTGCACTTTCCGAGCCCGTAGGGTATCTGAGTGGCTTAAAAGTACAAGAAAACACTTCAAAAGTGACGTTTCTGAAGAATTTTAACAGTTTTCTTGTATCTACGAACGCCAGAATGCATAAAATTGACCTAAACGTCTCCTTTTCCTATTCTGAGTCGATTCTGCATGCTTTAAGTGTGTTTGGTGGCTCAGAACCATCAAAAAACGTTGAAATATAGTTCAAATTCAATAAAAATCGACAAAAATACAGTTTCTAGCTAAAATTTGATGGTTTCGTTGCACTTTCCGAGCCCGTAGGGTATCTGAGTGGCTTAAAAGTACAAGAAAACACTTCAAAAGTGACGTTTCTGAAGAATTTTAACAGTTTTCTTGTATCTACGAACGCCAGAATGCATAAAATTGACCTAAACGTCTCCTTTTCCTATTCTGAGTCGATTCTGCATGCTTTAAGTGTGTTTGGTGGCTCAGAACCATCAAAAAACGTTGAAATATAGTTCAAATTCAATAAAAATCGACAAAAATACAGTTTCTAGCTAAAATTTGATGGTTTCGTTGCACTTTCCGAGCCCGTAGGGTATCTGAGTGGCTTAAAAGTACAAGAAAACACTTCAAAAGTGACGTTTCTGAAGAATTTTAACAGTTTTCTTGTATCTACGAACGCCAGAATGCATAAAATTGACCTAAACGTCTCCTTTTCCTATTCTGAGTCGATTCTGCATGCTTTAAGTGTGTTTGGTGGCTCAGAACCATCAAAAAACGTTGAAATATAGTTCAAATTCAATAAAAATCGACAAAAATACAGTTTCTAGCTAAAATTTGATGGTTTCGTTGCACTTTCCGAGCCCGTAGGGTATCTGAGTGGAGTAGTTATATAGTGGGGGTTCTAGACCAGGTCAAATGAGGTCAAACTGGTCCAGCTCCCCCATTACTTTTCATCGAGCGGTCATTGACCTTTCATTTGTTGTCGAGCTTGTCGGTGCACGTGGCTGACCTTGCCAGCTGGTCCAGCTCCCCCATTACTTTTCATCGGGCGATCATTGACCTAGTCGTTGCTCGACCTTGGTCGTTTATTGCCCTCGTTCATCTCGAGATCTATCCCCTCTTTTCGTTTAGGTCGGGGAGGGATCTCGGACGCAATCTCGCATCCCCACTTCCGTTTTATACTTGTATAAAAGTCGATGGATTCGTCTGTAGGAATTACGTTTATTGCCCTTGGTCATCTCGAGATCTATCCCCTCTTTTTTTTTAGGTCGGGTCGCTGCACGGGGCTGGCCTTGGCTGACTTGCCTTAGGACTTCACGTGCCTGACCTGTACGTTTTGGCAATGCCTTTTACTCGATCGACCTGACCCGTTTTTCCATAGTCAGGTTGGCCGAGCGGTCTAAGGCGTCAGATTTAAGCTCTGATTCTCGAAAGGGAGCGTGGGTTCGAATCCCACACCGGACAGTTTTTTTTTTTTCGTTCGTTATTTTGACGTTTTGTGTTGCGATTAAATAAAACACAGTTTAATATAGTATTATTTATTGAGGAAACCTTGAATACAACCAATTGTAAATACATTTAGCATTGTTTAAAGAACAGTAACATTTTTTATTATTAGCAATATGTTTATCACATGCTGGGATTTCTTTAGATAATTTCACAGAGTCTTCAATTGTTTCGAGGTTCACAATTTTGGGGCAGTCTTTTCCTAGCGTTTCCCTAAGGTAATTTTCTTTACATTTTCCTTTTACATATAAGATCTCCACTGCATATTCCTTGATGTATTTGAACAAAATTTCTTTTACAGATATCTGCTCCTTGAAGCCGTCATTAAATCTCAACATGTGATGATAACGTTCTAGATATCTAGCTTGTTTCTTCGTTCTTTCATCGATTTCTTTGAGTTGTTTTGTAGATTTGAATGTTTCGTGTATTGTGTTAATTCCATCGTAAATCGCAAGTTCTTTTACAATGAATTCAGGTAGACAAAAACCTTGTACGTCGACTACAACCAACTTCATCGTATCAATTATGTCAACTGACTGAGAGAAAAGCGACTATGTAATTTTTTTTTTATCAATCCAACTGTTGTGGGTGTTATTAAATCCTAACCATTTAACATAAAGTTGATTACCTTTCTTTTTTAAAACTTTTTCAACGAGATATACACCTGGATGCTTAACTTTCAATAGTTCCATTTCATAGAAACCACCTAAAATGTTTTCACCCTTTTCATCTTTCAAAAAATATGTGGTGGGATTAGTGAGATTAATTTTTCTTATTATGAAAATCTCATTTGACCAATTGGGTGTGTATCCCTTATCGAATATTCCGCGATACTTACTTATTCTTACGTTATCACCAACTTTAAATTTTGATTTATTGCTAACTATTTTAATCTGAGTATAAGCAGCTTTTAGAATAGCGTTTTCATTACTTTTGTTAACTTGTGACGGTTTCATTTTTATAGTACGATGATAAGAATTATTATATCGATGTACCACATTTGCCAATAAATCTAACCATTTATAATTTCCTTGCAAACTAAATTCTTTCCACATTAAATTTTTTAATGTGCGATTTACTCTTTCGACGATTGAGGCTTTTTTTAAACTGTAGACATTGTAATGATTAATTTTGTATTTTTTCATAAGATTTTGAAACTTTACGTTGTAGAATTCTTTTCCTTGATCTGTTTGTAAATTTTTGGGTAACCGTACGATTTTGGATAAAATTGTTTCCATTGCAGTGGCGATTTGTTGAGCATCTTTTGACTTTACAGGGACAGCCCACACGTATTTTGAGAAACAGTCAATAACAACAAGTATATATTTGTATCCTCTGTTTATCTTAGCATACGGTATCATTTCCACTAGATCTGCTTGTAATGTTTCATTAATACCTTTTATTATAACCTTGCGTCGTTTAAAATTAATTCTTACGGGTTTGTGCAATTCTGCAACAATATCTCTTTTAATGGGAGTTGGCTCATACACCTTCTTGCGTTTCATTTTTATCAGTCTTATGTATATAATGTGCTTTCTCGGCACTAACTAACGATTCTTCAAAATTAACAGGACATTTTATTATCATTTCTGCGAACAAATTTGGTACATTTTCTGTTTTATTTACAGCATATTTGAACGATATTCGATCACCGTTACGTAGTACAAATCCTTTCAATTCTTCTTTACTAAAAAATTTGTTATTTACATAAACATTTATTTCATTAATGGTAATATTCAATTTTGTAAGGGTTCCAATTTCTAAAGGAAACGTATAGTGCGTTTCTTTAGAATTTAATACATACGTGTTTTCCACGGTTTTATCGGATTCGAAGCGAAATATCAGATTATAGAACATATAGTTTGAAATAGTAATCATATCATTGTCGATAGAACCTGAAAGTTTAGCATGTTTTAACAAATGACGCCCGAATTTATCCAGAGTCATATTAAGCAATAATTTTAGCTTCGCGTAGTTCTTCTATTATAGAAACGATTTCGTTTTGATGACCCGAATGGCCTGCTGTCTGGGAAGCGACTAACAACTTCAGTCTTTCAACTAATTCATTTGGATCTTCCCAATACACATAATCAACTTTATTTGTGTTTACTTCTTTAAATAGTACTTGACCACCTTTCTTCGGTTTTTTATACTTCGTGAGAGTTGAGAATAATGGTCCTATAATATTTTTGTATTTCATCGAACTTGTACCCAATATTCGATCATTTTCATCGAAATTTCTTCGATATGCATTGGTTTTTTCTAAAATTTTTTTGTAAATTTCCTTGTCTTCCGTAGTAAAATGAACAGGCTTCTTTTTAAAAATAAGTTCATAAATTCCAGGAGTCCCTTTAAAGATTTCATTGTCTATTTTTATATCTGGACCTATAAATTGTACCTCCTTCGAACCAATATAAAATTTCTCTGAGAAAGTGTCATGTCTTACGCCTGTTCTGTGATCAAATTTACTTTCTGCATCGTGATGCATTTCGTCAATATATTTTCTGGGTAATTCATCAAAATCATTTAAATATTCGTTGTAAACGTCTGTATCAACGATGTTTTTAATATAATTTTTACTTAACTGAACAGATTTTTCAAGAACCTCATTGAAGTTATAATTATCATTGTCTTCCTCGGGAATGTATTGGAACACATTGTCCTGTGCATCTGTTTTATTTATTGATTCTTCGAAATCTTCCTGTGATAAAACATCATATTTTGAACTAATCGGACTCATTCGATCTTCTTTTTCATTTTTGATGGCATCGATTCTTTTCACAAGGTTAGCAACTTTTGTAGCAATTCTTTTTTGTCTTGGCGTGAAAATTTCTGCTTGCTTTGGTGTAGTAACAATAGTTTTTTTCTCACGAACAGGGGACAGAATTGTATTTTCTAACTTTCGCTTTGTAGGTGTACTGTGCTCAATGTTCGACACATTTTTTGTTTTCACATCTTGATTACTTTTTATTGGATTTTCACTCCGTCTCTCAATTAATGTTTCCAAATGTTTAGTGAGGGGTTCATACTTTTTCTCTTCATTTCGTTGAGTTGCTTTAATTAGTTCTAATTTTCTTTGTAAATCTTTTCTTTTCTTAATCAGTTTCCTTTTTAAATCAACCACATCTGATATTTTTGAATCCATGTCTCCTAAGGCTTCCGAAAATACAAATAAACTGAATCTATTTATTTGAATGATAGGCTTATATACCTATGCAAAATTTCACAAACATTCTATAAAATTACTTTATTCAATAGTACAGATGCACATGTTTTGTTTTGTAATGATCTCTTATATGATCTTTATAGTAGCAGTATATACATGGTAAGTTAGGAGTATCTGTTTCACCTCCACATTTTGGACATTTATATTTTACAGGAACTGGCATGTTGAATGTTCAACATACTTCTATAGACTGAAATTATGAAAATGGATCAATAAAATTATCAAATCCTTTTCTAAACCGACCACTACGAATTTCGTTCTCTTTATCGACTACTAAAAAATCATAACTGTTTTGCCAACAAAATGAACACATTTCTTTAAATTTATCAAATGAGATATCAGTGCCGATATGATCATCATAGATATGGCGCAAGTTTAAATTATCTTGCTTAAATAAAATGATAAAATTTGCGTTGTCTCTTATTAGATGCTTAGGAATACATGTGTAGGTTTGACATAAATAAAAACAATCTATATTTCTGTGTCGTCCCATGCTAAAATATTCTTTCATTAAATTTTGCTTGTCACATGCCACATCGTCAAAAATAAAGACAGAATTAGTTTTAGCTTTGTGCGGTGGTGGTATGTTGTTATTGTCGAAATTGCTGAAACTATAAAAATTTATACCTTTAATAGGTTTTAGAAGATTTTCCAAATATTGATATTTTGGTTGGAAAAGAGATTTAGAATACACATAGACATTTTCAAATCTTAAACCATTTGGATGTTCGATTAAACCTATCATAACATTAGTCTTTCCGCAGTTAGACGGTCCGACAATAATACATCTTACTGTAGATGGTAAAAGATCCCCATGTCTTTTATTCCCACTATTAATTTTGATATCGTTATTATTTATCGGCAATTTGAGGTTTTGAGGTGTCAAACGCATTTCGACATCTGATTAAGAAACTGACATGTGGGGGGGTATAAATACTAAATTTTTCTACGTTTCCGTTAGTAGTTTAGCTGATCCGAAAGTTTGAGTATAAATGAAGATTACGAAGCGAAAAAGGAACAGTCGTCGGATTGAGACCTACAGAAAGAGATATTGTGGACGTGGGATCGTAAATTCGGTTATTAATAAATTACCGTTTGAACTTCATATTCCCGGTTATAACTTTTGTGGACCAGGAACTAAATTAGAAAAACGATTAGCAAGAGGAGATAAAGGCCGGAATCAATTAGATGAAGCTTGCAAATTTCACGATATAGCTTATGGTGAACATAAAGATTTGGAAAATCGACATAAGGCCGATAAAGTTCTGTTAGATAAAGCGAAACTTAGACTACGTTCTTCGGACGCTTCTTTGGGCGAAAAAGCTGCTGCTTTAGGTGTTGCGGCTGCGATGAAAGCTAAAATAAAACTCGGTATGGGTTGTCGAGTCAAAAGACAAACTAGCAAACGTGGAAAAGTCTTGAATTTTAATGATTTAAGAAATTCCGCCAGACTTGCTTTAAAAAATAAGAAATTTAAGAATATGAACGATGCTGTAAAAGTGGCCATGAGAGCAGTAAAATCATCAAAAGGAAAAAAGAGAGTGAGACCTGTTCGTCACAGACGTATAATACCCATACCGAAAAGTGGTGGATTTTTACCTCTACTACCAATATTTGCCGCTTTAGGCGCTCTGGGATCTCTAGGTGGTGGCGCAGCAGCCATTGCAAAAGCTGTTAACGATGCTAAATCAGCTAAAGAACAGTTGAAAGAAAATCAACGACACAATCAGAAAATGGAGTCGATAGCTGTAGGAAAGTCAGGAAGTGGATTATATTTGAAACCATATAAAAGAGGATATGGTCTTTTTTTAGCTCCATCAAAATTTCAAAAGAACTCCCGATAAATATTCCAAAACATGCTCTCACCAACATCGACATTTACAAATATGTAAAGCGTTTGAAAATTCCCCGCTTCAGAGGAGTTTTTATGAAAAATTCACTTCCAAATAAAGTACGCCTTAATGAGTGTGGTATATTAAATTTAGACAATAAGGAAGGTCCTGGAACACATTGGACAGCTTATAAAAAAACTCGAAACGAAGTTATATACTTTGATAGTTATGGAGATTTGAGACCACCTCTTGAACTGATCAAATATTTACAAAGCAACGGTTTCTGTAATATAGTATATAATTATGAATCTTTACAGACTTTTAATAGTATTAATTGTGGACATTTGTGTTTAAGATTCCTATATAACTGCTACAAATAAAATTGTTTGAAATTCGAGCGTTTTAGTTGAACTGTTAGTGTCGTCGAAGTAAGTTGCACGATGTCCAACGTATTCTCATTGGATGGAAACAGTTCTGTACTTTCGAGCAGATACTATCCACCAATTATCTTGGAAGATTATAACTATGCTTTAGGATTAGAAAGTTTGGTTACTTGGAATTCTTTTCCAAATATCGATAGCAATAACAACAAATTTTATTTTTTTACACCAGACAAAAAAGAGCATTACATAGAAATTCCCGAGGGTTCTTACGAGATAGAAGACATTGAGTCGTATTTAAATAAAGAAATCAAAAACTATATGGAACATTATTTTCAATACGAAATTGACAAACACGGAAATAGAATAAAGAAATTTAAAATGTTGACACCAAGCTTAATAATTAGAGGAAATAATAATACTTTAAAATCGGAAGTTAAATGTACTCTTGATATAAATTTTTCAAGAAAGGATTCGTTAGGGAATTTATTGGGATTTAAGGATACCATTCTGAAAGCGCATAAAACTCATATATCAGATTTTCCAGCAAAAATTTTAAAGGTAAATGCTCTTTGCGTTTATTGCAATATAGTAACTGGTTCATACAAGAACGGAAGTCCCGTTCACGTTATCCATCAATTTTTTCCAACAGTACCACCCGGTTACAAAATAGTGGAACGACCATTAAATGTGATATATCTACCAATTAATACGAAACAAATAGATGAAATAATCGTTAAAATAACAGATCAAGAAGGTAATATTGTTAGTTTCAGAGGTGAAGAGGTAGGTGTACGGTTGCATCTTAAGAAGGTCACGTGATGGGTATTATATTTAATGAAAATCTAAAAAACCGAAATTCGGTATATATAAGTAGGGCAATGAAAAAGAGATCAGTCAGTCCTTTGAGAAGGGTCAAACGTTTAACTTTAGGCAATCGTAAATTTCTTGAATCTCTAGGATTAACGGTCTTGAAATAATATTTTTATTGAATATATAAATCAGCAATGAATTTTGAAATATTAAACGTAAGCGAAAAAGCTGCCTATGATCATTCAATTTATTATGGAGAAAGACATACACACCTACCTTATTCTAACAGTTCATTTAACTACGATGATGAAATAAGAATTCCTATTGAACATCAAGATTTATACACTTTTCCACATTTGAGTACATTGCATATAGAGGGTAAGGTTATTGTGAAGAATGAAATCGACGAAATTGTACAGAAACCAGAAATCAAATTTGTAAATAATGGCGTTCTTCTGATGTTTAATCAAATAAGATATGAAATTGCTGGAGTCGTTGTGGATAGTATTAGAAATCCTGGGTTAGCGTCTACCATGAAAGGATATGTAACGTATAACAGTAATGAAAGCGTAGCTCTAGAGAATGCTGGATGGTTTCCCAAAAAAGATTCGAATATAATTAAGGAAAATGGAACTTTTGAAGTTTCGATTCCATTAAAAATGATTTTTGGTTTTTGTGAAGATTTTAAAAAGACCATTTTGAATGTAAGACAGGAGCTTGTTTTGGTTCGTTCTAATACCGATGTGAATGCTTTAATTTCCTCAAATGATAAATACAAAATTAAAGTAGAACTTAGTAAAATATGCTGGAAAATGCATCACTTGTCCGTGTCCGATGCCGAAAGGATCGCATTAATCGATATTGTAAGAAGCAACAGGGAATTGGATATTATGTTTAGAAGTAAAGAATTACATGAATTTGCTCCACCAGTACAATCGATAACAAATACTTGGACTATTAAAACTTCCTTAGAAAAACCTCAGTACATACTTTTTGCATTACAGCAAGGAAGAAAAAACCAATTGAAGAAAAACTACAGTCAGTTTGATCATTGTAATCTGAGAGATGTAAAATTGTACCTTAATGATACCATGTATCCCTACGACAACCTGAATGTTGATTTCACAAATAATCGGTATGCAATTCTCTATGATATGTTTAAAGAATTCCAGACATCGTTCTTATCCAAACAAACCAGCGAACCATTATTCGATAAGGATGAATTTAAAGAAAAGACGCCTATAATAGTAATCGACTGTTCTAAACAAACGGAAGCTTTGAAGAGAGGCCCCGTTACAATCACTTTGTGGTTTGAGACGATCTCTGGTATTCCTGCAGACACTACAGCCTACTGTCTTATTCTTCACGACCGAATGGTAAAATACATCCCTGCACAAGATGTCGTCAGAGTGTTGTAAATAATTTAACCTGTTATTGTATTATTATTATGTTTGGGGGTAAATAAAACTACATATAACATATTTCTGTGTGTTTTATTCATGGCTACCAGAAATTACATGTAAAGTTTTCTTATAATCATCTAACTTAATCGAGGGCCATTTTGTTGAATCCGGTCCCTCAGTCCATCCTAATGGTATTTCAGGATTGGCTTCTCCTTTGACAATGTTCTTTTTGATCCAGTTGAAAATTCTTCGATGCTCCTGATTTTGAGAAGGTTGAAATGCGAAAGAATCGTAATTTATTATTTCTAAAGACTCATAGAAAGTACTGAGCGCTTTATGGTTTGCCAAATACGCAGCCCGACACATAAATTCATCCACGCACTGGTCGATCCTTCGGTAATTTTTCCGGATATTCTCAACAGGATAAAATATATCTCCAAGATTCTGCCAGCGATTATCACTCAATAATTTATAAATAAAGCATTTATACGTTAGAGTATTGTCCAAATAGTTGGTGGTCATCAAAAACTCCAATGCAGCATAATTTAAATTTTCAATTTGGTCTCTTTCGCACACATGTAGAAATGCATCAATGTAACCATCGACACATTGTTTTCTTTGTAGCAGAATACAAATATCAAGTGTATAAAAGTCACTTTCACTTTCGGCAATCCATTTAAACACTTCGTCCGGTACAATAAAATCTTTTTTATCGATGAGATGAAGGAATAAATTTAATTTCGTTCGATCACTCGCAGCGGCTTTAAGATATGTTTTGTACACATTTTCGGATGCACAAAATGCTTGTAAATCAACAAATTGTCTCAAGTCAGACATTGTTGTAATCATAAAATAACCAACATCGAATAAATCATCTGTGAAATTTAATTGCTTATATATGGTAATCCCCACTTTTTTTAGCTTACGTGCGAAATATGATATCCCCAAGGTTTCGTATCCGTTGCAAATCTTGTGACAATCCTTTTATCATCATTTGGGCTGAGAACTACTTTTTCTTGTTTTACTGTGTAAACAGTATGATGTTTGGACTTGATGAGTCTTTGTGATTTTTCGTAACTTCGATTATTAAATAAACATTCTTTGTAATTTTCAAACGTTATTGTTTTAAGTGATGCTTTTGTACTACCTTTGGATTTTTTAACTAATTTTTTATTGAAATCGTCACTTGCAATTCTATATGCATACATTTTAGATCTGAGACCCACAAATTCTAGCATAATCTTACCGTTATTTTCATCTTTCATTAAACCTGGTACTTTCTTATTTTTCAGTTCTATATCATAAATATTATATAAATCATAGTCAGAAGTATCAAATCGATGTGAGTCTTTCTTAATATATTTGTATATATCGTCTACGTGAAATTCATAAATTAGGCTGTCAGTGTCGGTATAAAGTAACTTAGCATTATTTTTAAATGTTTTTTTAATATAGTCATAATGAAATTCATAGAGAAAAGTTTTAGAAATATCTAAAATGCAAAAACCAACATAAATTGGTTTATTCAAAAATACTTCTAATTTACTCATTTCGATTATTGCTGAATCATCGTCAAATACAACAGAACTGTGAAAATTTGGTTTAGATATAAGAGAACGAACTCCCCATCTTCCCTCCCATTTACTAACCAATCGAATATCGCGATGTTTTCTTACATTTTCCATGCATTTGCCATAAATAGCATTAATCATTAATTTAAAAAAATCTTTTTCAAAATCGTTCTTTGCTTGCTGCCTAAGTTTTGTATTTAAATCTATATATTCCTTTAACCACGCAGATTGTTTGAATTTCATAACACGATGTACACATTTTATTTTCATACCAAATTTTGTATACATTTTTAAATTCCGATAATGAATAATATAATTTTTCTTGGGATATAAAGTCAACAATAACTTCTTAAGTTTAGATCTTGAAATGGGCGGTATCATATGCTCTGGAGCTAATGGTAAATCACTATGAATTTCATGTAAATCTATTGGATAATCTAAATCGCATTCAATAATATAACCGATTGCTGAATTTTCTGGGGTATCTAAGATATCAGCTATATTGAAATTTTCTACAAACTCAAATTCTCCATACGGTAAATATTGAGACATTGCCGCTCCGTAAAGGTTGTTAACATCAAAATACATTAAATAGGTACTATCTTTCGAAGGATCATATTCTTCTTTTGGCATGTATTTGTTATTGGCTTTACCGTATCTATTGGAACACTGCGAAACTCCACCTCTAATACCTCTTTCTACAAATAGAACTTTATCTATATCCGTTAAAAGTTCTAGTTTAATTTCTGTTGTTTTTAACATAGCATCAAATGTTAGGCCCGGAGCAGTATAATAATGCAACGGATCAAGTTGATAAGTATTTAAACAAGTAGTTCGAAAAGCTTCAAATACATCGGCTAGAAGAAGCACATCAGTTTTTAAATATAAATCAGAATATTCTCCTAATGTATGAATATTAAAAGTATTCCATACATTGGTAGCATGGGAATAATCTTCATATTTAATATTTTCATCGTATAAGCGACTATAGAAATCCTCCTTTTCGGGCAATTTTGTTTCAAGTAGTTTCTCCCAGGAGTTTATATAATCGTAAGGAAAAACTCCCTTTCTGTTTAACAAATCAAATTCTTCCATATTATTACAATTTGCCAACGTAATAATTTTCTGAGAATTATCTAAATTAGAGGAAAGTTTGTCTAAACTATGTGGCATAAATCTGAAAGAATCAATAAACCGTAAACTAACTTTCGTGTCTTCGACAAATTTAGTAAACGAGATATATCTTTCTTTGTTAATGGGAAGTAACTTAATATCACCTTTTATTGAATTTGAAAGTTCTTTAATAAAAAAATGGGCATCATATCCGCTCATATTATGAAAGACCACGGGTATAACACAAATATCTTTATAATTTAAATTACAACTTTGATGGGCAGCGCCTCTATACATTCCAGTTAAATGACTATGATCGCGTACTTTTATGTTCTTTTCCGAAAATCCTTTTTTACATATATGACATATTTGGGAGGATTCAAACTGCTCACGTTCTTCCGTAGTTAATGTTTCCATAGAAATAACGTTCTGAAATTTATCGTTGCAGAAATGAGCCATTCGATGTAACTCCTGAACGAACCATTGAATGCAATTTTTACCTCGATACAAACGAAATTTAGAAAATGAATTATCATATGAGCAGTGAAAATAGTAAGCAATGCTGTGCGCAATATGTTTTTGATAAGTTTCGGTCTTATTCGTGGTGGACATATGCTGTTTGGTACAATCAAGAAGAATACTCTCGAGATCTGCATAAATAGTAAAAGGTACTTTTTCTTGATGTCTATAATTTTGAAAATACAAGTAATTTTCGTTTTCTGTTGGCAGTCTTATGGAATATTTATTAATACTCTGGCATGAAGTTTTATGTTTTTGGAGCAATTCCTCTGTGGTGAAATGATTTAAGCATCTTTCGCATATATGAAATTTACATTTATGGAGGGAAAGTTGCGTAGCTAAAAGAGCTGACAAATTTTTGATCCATACGAAATGATAGAGCAATTGTTGATCTTCAAAGTTATCATTACTGTTATTAGTATTTTGTATTTGTCTTTCAGCGGGTAGCATAAGCAAATTAATTGCTTTATAAGAATTTGAAAATCTAGTGCTTAAACGACAAGGTAAAATTTTTTTCTTCTCGATGCAGTATAAATTAATGGCAAGATTGTTGAGTTCCTCAAATTTTTGAATGTCTTTAATTGTGATTGGGAAGTCTAAATTATCATATTTCAACACATTTTTGAAATGAGGATACGATGATTTTCGGTCTGAATGTTTATCGGTAGGAAATAAAGCCGAAACTATGGCCCAAAGAAAACAATATTCATCATTATTTTGTACATTAATTATTGCATGTTTTTTTTTTATAAAATCTGGTGTGGATACAAAAGTTGAATAGCCGAATTTAATTGGGTCGTATTTATTTATGTTAATTTTCAATCCTAAAATTTCATACAACGCCCAACCGGAATCCTTTTCTGCAAATTCCTCTAATTTTTTCATGATTTTATCAATGACGTTTTCTTCGTACCATTCCTTTAAATTTGTGTATTGATCAATGTGCTGATTTTTTGTTGAAAATGTTTTAATGTCTGTTTCACCAGAGTGCGGTTGAATAAAATTTGCCGAAAAAATTACATTTACCTTAAGCATTGAGTTTTTCCGTTCTTTTTTAATTCTAAACATAAAGCATTTAAAAGATTGTTGAAAAAACTGAAGAGGATCTTTAATGTGGTGGTTACTTATAAATCCTGTACGAATTCGTTGTTGAAAACAGGATTCGACATCCTGCCATGTTACATTAGTCACCGGTTTAAATTTGACTGTTTTAATATAGCCTTCACCAGTTTTTATAGATAATTGTTTTTTCTTATTTAAAAGCTTTAGGCGATAAAATTTCAAATACGCCAAACTTGTTTCTAAGGAATTTGCGTTTTCCAACATATTTTCTCGATGGATTTTACATTTGAGTGCTTTTCTAATTATTCTAATACTGGTATTGATATAAACTAAAAAATGTTTAGTTTCTTCGATTGTTTTGATTTTACTTATGTATTCATGAATTAGCTTAAGAGAGTTTTTACATATAGCCGTCACTGATTCTTGTGATTTCATTTTTTGTCGTGAAACTTGCTCACCACAGCAGAAAAAAAGAAACACTACTATTTCCCGTTGACTAGTTTCTTGTTTATATGAGAATTAATTTGCAAGTTACAACTTGCAAGTCGTAGTTGAAAACGTGGTCGTAAAAAATAAATTCAAGTCAGCGAAAAATGAAACATGAGGAAAGCAACTGAAGGAGGGAAAAAAGTAGGGGTGGGGATTAATATAGTGTATAAATTAAAGATCACACAAAAGAACAGATTAATAAGTGTTCTGCAAGTACATATCATAAAAATTAATTAACGACAGAAATGGGTAAGCTTATATATATATATATTTTTTGTAGTATTTAATTTTTTTTTTTTGTATAGAGAAATTTGTTATCTGCCCCTATGATGTCAGCCACAGGCTTTTAGAGAATAGGCTGAGAAAGCATATTTTCAAATGCCACCGGGATGCCTGGGAAAGGGAGCGAAAACTCTGGGAGAATGCACTTCCAAGACCATCTACACCACCCCCACCACCATCAAAGTGGTTCAGCCAACCACCACCAACACCACCGCAAGTGGAAAACTGGGACAACGAATTCTCAGGGACCTATGTCCCAAAGTTAGATAGATCCCTGTTTTTAGATAGAACAGCCTTAAACGCCTACCATGCGACATTTAACAAATATATAAGAAAACAATAATTTGTTATTTCTATCGCTATCACCCCACCACCATCATTTACCACACCATCATTTACCACCTCTAAAAACTTCTTCCCTACAAATATCAACGACCACAACTAAGTATTTGTGTCTGTGTACAAGAAGATAAGTCTAAGATGTTTCTGCCTAGCAATGTGTTAATACTATTAAGTGTGCTAGTTGAAAACAACTTGTATATTTACACCACTTCAAATATAAGTCTGCTGTATATTCAGACGTACGAAAAAGAATTTTGGGAAAAAATGACTCCGATCAATCTAATCGAAACCAGTTATCACCTCTTCTATGCGAAAAATATAACAATGCAGAATCATTTGACGTACAAGATAAAAACGGAAGAAGAAAATCACCAATTTTCCAATTGGTTAATAATAGAAAATACTAAGAACAGTCGCAGTTCAAAGGAGGTCATTGATTTTTGTTTAAGAAACGATCGTGTATGGTTTGCTTCATTTTTTGTCATATTCACGATAATGACTGTAATAGTGGGATGTTGGGACCTGGCTGCTCGTTAATGGTGGTGGTGATGGTTGTTGCTATATATATATAGAATTCCGCAACAACAAACTATTCATTTCATCCAAACAATGTTCGGCTTAAACTGCACACTTGTTCTATCAACCATTCTAATTCAGAAAGATTTTTATTTATTGACTGATAGCAATGTTACTGATGTCTATCTACAAACTATTGATAGTAGTAAAGAATGTACTGTTAGAAAAATGTTAGAAATTAAAAATGGGCATGAACAACTACGTATGTTTTATTCAAAATATGTATCTTCCTCGAACCAACTGCAATATCGGCTAGAATTAGTCTTCAAAGACAAAACTCGATGCAAGTCTCCGAATTACACCATCTTTAACGATTATAGTGGATACAGGAATTCTACAGGTGCAAATGTTACAGAATATTGTTTGGCAAAACCATGGATATGGATATTTACTTCAGTAGGAGCAATTATTTTTGCAATCGTATTTTGTCTGTTACTTTATTTAGTACTAATTTGTTTCAGTTATTTTAGTAAATACAATACTCAAACAAATGTATGATTCAATAAAACAATTAGTTACTATTAATAGTTTTATTTAATGTCCTTTAACATATTTATTTAACAGCATCAGTACTACGATTTAATACAACAATAAGTTATTTAATATGTTTTAAATTATTTGTCCAGCAGCACGATATGACTCATCATGATCTACCACCACAGCAGTGATTTTTGATGATTGTTTATAGGTTTTTGATTTTCGTTTTTTAATGATGTTTTGTTGTTTTCATATAAAATTCAACAAAAAGCCGTTTTTGGTTAACTTGAAATTTTTTTTTTTAATGTCTTAGTATATTTAGTTGTGATGGTAGTAGTCATATAACAATACATATAAAGAACAACCTATTTCGCTTTTTTTTTTTTTTTTTTTTTTTTTTAAGTGTTGCATGTTGGGCTTATTCGAATCCTTTTTCGATGGTCTTTTTTTCGACCTGAAAAAATTTTTACGTAGCGACCTCGAAAAAACTAGAAATGGCTCCTGTATCTAGGTCGATGTGGACAGAATCGATTTTTTTGAGCAGACTTATGCGTTCGTTCCAGAAGAAGGTTTTGATGTATACAACCGATATTCTATCTCTTACCATTTGGACACTAGAAACTTTTGCCCTTTTCTCCCTTATTTTCAACTTTTTTGAAAATTTTTTTTGCTCAACATATGGCTTAATTTTTTTAGCTTTTCCCCGTTCCCCTGAGCCGACATGCTACCTCTTACCGCTTACGAACTATGACGTTTTTTCGTTATTACTACTAAACGGTAGCAAAAAATATTTATTTTGCTAAGTGGACCTATAGACTGTTCACTCAGAAATATTTTGGTACAAAAATATATTTTTTAAGTTTTACCGTTTGGGCGCCACAAACTTTTGCCCTTTTCACAGTCATGTCAAAAGTTAGCGAAAAACCGTCGACGGCTGTCGATATTATTTGTTTTTGTCAATCTTTTTTGCTCTATACACGAACCTCCTATCTCTTACCATTTTCGAGTAACAAAAATTTTTTCTATTTAAACGGTAGATACACCTATGAGTCATAATCATTTTTACACACGATTAGATAGTACTTCATGAATATGCATTTGATTTTGTGGAAAAACAAACTTTTCAAAATTTGGATTTTTTTTTTGAGATTTTTTTTGTTTTAATTTTTCTTTGGATTCTTTGAATTTTTTAAATTTTTTTTTTCACCAAAACTTCTAATTTACTTTCCTACTGCTCAAGGAAAACTTTTTTTCGAATTTTGACAACCTTTTTTGCCAAAAATTGTTGCGCCCCAAACTCAAATTTTCACATATTTAATTACATGGACCTATTGATTATTCATCCAAAAATATTTTGACACAAAAAACAAATTTTTAACTAATTCCGTTTGGTCACCACAAACTTTTGCCCTTTTCTCCGAAATGCTAAACTCAAACTAAAAACCGTCGACACAGGTGCATGTGTTTCGTATTTTAGGAACTTTTTTGTTCTTTGCACGAACCTCGTAACTCTTACCGTCTTCGAGTAAAACATTTTTTTTTATATTTAAACAATTATTGCACCTCCAACCCACATTTATTTTTACACAAATGTGTCATTAGTTTATAGGGATGCATTTTTATTTTTTTAACAAACTTTCTGCCCTTTATCACCCTCAAGCGATAATTCTTTTTTTTTTTTAATATTTCCGAATACGTCCCTGTCTATTGCGACAAAAGCGTCCAGTTCCGTAAGAATTTGCTGAAACAGCATCGCGTTATTTCATTCTGTGTTGTAATAATGACGGGCGGCGTGTTTCGGTTTATGAATTTTACCGTGAAAAGATTTGGGAAAAAGGTGGTTTTGTTGAACTAAATGGTGGCTTCTGTGAAGTGTGCGTGTATTTGAATGTTTTCGAGGGAGAACGGATGATTTTATTGCCTGTTTTCAATGTCGTAAGTAACAATTTTTTTAATTTTTAACAACACACTCGCCTTCTGACATTTGAGATTTTATTCTAATAATCACGGACAAATAAGCTTAAATCGGCAGAAAGTTGCTGATGAACATTTATTTATTAAGAAAATAACAGGAGTTTTGTCGGAGCAAACACGGCTTTTATTCGTTGCTGTTATTCCCAATTAAATAATTTTAGATGAGACTGGGGAAAATAATACACCAAACGAAATAAACAATATTTATTATAATTTCAATTACAGCTTAAGATTATACAAACTAGTTCGTATTTTATACATTTTAAGAAACTAATAAGTTTTAAATTTAAATCTAATTTACGACGCAGTGGTTTAACCGCAATGTGCACAGTTATTTAACTGATTTTCTTTGCTGAATAATTTTCAATTCTGAATCCAATTTTTCGATTGTTTCTCTAAATTTTCGCTTCTTCTCCATCATTTTTTCGATTAAGGGCTTTATTTGCAATTCGAAACGTTCCACATTCATTTGAAATCTTTTAACATCGTATAACCAAGTATTAATTCGGCTTTCTTTATCATTTATTAAGAAAATAACCGGAACTTTGTCGAAACAAACACGTCTGTTATTCATGACAGTTTGCAATCAAATATTTTTTACATGAGACTGGGGAAAATAATACACCGAACGAATTAAATAATATTTATTATAATTTCTATTACAGCTTAAGATTATTCAATTTAGTTCTTATTTCATACATTTTAATTGCTTCTTTTAAATAACTAATTCGTTTTAAATGTAATTCTAATCTACGACGAAGCAGTCTAACTGCACTTGATTTGTTTTCCACATGAACCAATGCCTTCTTCATTCTTCGATAAATTCGATATTGATGGTTCGACCGATCGGACCTCTATTTACCAAGTACAATTTCAAGCCGTTCACGATCTTCTGGTTCAGATCGCTGATCACTGAGTCGGTGAATTTTTCGGTAAATCTCTGTGGAAGTATCGTTCTAGACTCTTCAAGTTGCACAAATATCTTGTCACCGTACTTTGTAGACAGTTTACTAAAATTTTTTGTTAAAAATTTTTTATTTTCTTCTAAAGTTTTCGCACTCACAAAAGCTTGCAAGTGAGACTCTTTATTCAAGGTAGAAATGAAAGATGACATTTCTAAGTGTTAAATAATTGAATTCAAAAAACTAATTAATTCTTACACACGAATCCATCGACTTTTATACAAGTATAAAACGGAAGTGGGGATGCGAGATTGCGTCCGAGATCCCTCCCCGACCTAAACGAAAAGAGGGGATAGATCTCGAGATGAACGAGGGCAATAAACGACCAAGGTCGAGCAACGACTAGGTCAATGATCGCCCGATGAAAAGTAATGGGGGAGCTGGACCAGCTGGCAAGGTCAGCCACGTGCACCGACAAGCTCGACAACAAATGAAAGGTCAATGACCGCTCGATGAAAAGTAATGGGGGAGCTGGACCAGTTTGACCTCATTTGACCTGGTCTAGAACCCCCACTATATAACTACTGAGTGGCTTAAAAGTACAAGAAAACACTTCAAAAGTGACGTTTCTGAAGAATTTTAACAGTTTTCTTGTATCTACGAACGCCAGAATGCATAAAATTGACCTAAACGTCTCCTTTTCCTATTCTGAGTCGATTCTGCATGCTTTAAGTGTGTTTGGTGGCTCAGAACCATCAAAAAACGTTGAAATATAGTTCAAATTCAATAAAAATCGACAAAAATACAGTTTCTAGCTAAAATTTGATGGTTTCGTTGCACTTTCCGAGCCCGTAGGGTATCTGAGTGGCTTAAAAGTACAAGAAAACACTTCAAAAGTGACGTTTCTGAAGAATTTTAACAGTTTTCTTGTATCTACGAACGCCAGAATGCATAAAATTGACCTAAACGTCTCCTTTTCCTATTCTGAGTCGATTCTGCATGCTTTAAGTGTGTTTGGTGGCTCAGAACCATCAAAAAACGTTGAAATATAGTTCAAATTCAATAAAAATCGACAAAAATACAGTTTCTAGCTAAAATTTGATGGTTTCGTTGCATTTTCCGAGCCCGTTGGGTATCTGAGTGGCTTAAAAGTACAAGAAAACACTTCAAAAGTGACGTTTCTGAAGAATTTTAACAGTTTTCTTGTATCTACGAACGCCAGAATGCATAAAATTGACCTAAACGTCTCCTTTTCCTATTCTGAGTCGATTCTGCATGCTTTAAGTGTGTTTGGTGGCTCAGAACCATCAAAAAACGTTGAAATATAGTTCAAATTCAATAAAAATCGACAAAAATACAGTTTCTAGCTAAAATTTGATGGTTTCGTTGCACTTTCCGAGCCCGTAGGGTATCTGAGTGGCTTAAAAGTACAAGAAAACACTTCAAAAGTGACGTTTCTGAAGAATATTAACAGTTTTCTTGTATCTACGAACGCCAGAATGCATAAAATTTACCTAAACGTCTCCTTTTCCTATTCTGAGTCGATTCTGCATGCTTTAAGTGTGTTTGGTGGCTCAGAACCATCAAAAAACGTTGAAATATAGTTCAAATTCAATAAAAATCGACAAAAATACAGTTTCTAGCTAAAATTTGATGGTTTCGTTGCACTTTCCGAGCCCGTAGGGTATCTGAGTGGCTTAAAAGTACAAGAAAACACTTCAAAAGTGACGTTTCTGAAGAATTTTAACAGTTTTCTTGTATCTACGAACGCCAGAATGCATAAAATTGACCTAAACGTCTCCTTTTCCTATTCTGAGTCGATTCTGCATGCTTTAAGTGTGTTTGGTGGCTCAGAACCATCAAAAAACGTTGAAATATAGTTCAAATTCAATAAAAAGGTCAATTTTATGCATTCTGGCGTTCGTAGATACAAGAAAACTGTTAAAATTCTTCAGAAACGCCACTTTTGAAGTGTTTTCTTGTACTTTTAAGCCACTCAGATACCCTACGGGCTCGGAAAGTGCAACGAAACCATCAAATTTTAGCTAGAAACTGTATTTTTGTCGATTTTTATTGAATTTGAACTATATTTCAACGTTTTTTGATGGTTCTGAGCCACCAAACACACTTAAAGCATGCAGAATCGACTCAGAATAGGAAAAGGAGACGTTTAGGTCAATTTTATGCATTCTGGCGTTCGTAGATACAAGAAAACTGTTAAAATTCTTCAGAAACGTCACTTTTGAAGTGTTTTCTTGTACTTTTAAGCCACTCAGATACCCTACGGGCTCGGAAAGTGCAACGAAACCATCAAATTTTAGCTAGAAACTGTATTTTTGTCGATTTTTATTGAATTTGAACTATATTTCAACGTTTTTTGATGGTTCTGAGCCACCAAACACACTTAAAGCATGCAGAATCGACTCAGAATAGGAAAAGGAGACGTTTAGGTCAATTTTATGCATTCTGGCGTTCGTAGATACAAGAAAACTGTTAAAATTCTTCAGAAACGTCACTTTTGAAGTGTTTTCTTGTACTTTTAAGCCACTCAGATACCCTACGGGCTCGGAAAGTGCAACGAAACCATCAAATTTTAGCTAGAAACTGTATTTTTGTCGATTTTTATTGAATTTGAACTATATTTCAACGTTTTTTGATGGTTCTGAGCCACCAAACACACTTAAAGCATGCAGAATCGACTCAGAATAGGAAAAGGAGACGTTTAGGTCAATTTTATGCATTCTGGCGTTCGTAGATACAAGAAAACTGTTAAAATTCTTCAGAAACGTCACTTTTGAAGTGTTTTCTTGTACTTTTAAGCCACTCAGATACCCTACGGGCTCGGAAAGTGCAACGAAACCATCAAATTTTAGCTAGAAACTGTATTTTTGTCGATTTTTATTGAATTTGAACAATATTTCAACGTTTTTTGATGGTTCTGAGCCACCAAACACACTTAAAGCATGCAGAATCGACTCAGAATAGGAAAAGGACACGTTTAGGTCAATTTTATGCATTCTGGCGTTCGTAGATACAAGAAAACTGTTAAAATTCTTCAGAAACGTCGCTTTTGAAGTGTTTTCTTGTACTTTTAAGCCACTCAGATACCCTACGGGCTCGGAAAGTGCAACGAAACCATTAAATTTTAGCTAGAAACTGTATTTTTGTCGATTTTTATTGAATTTGAACTATATTTCAACGTTTTTTGATGGTTCTGAGCCACCAAACACACTTAAAGCATGCAGAATCGACTCAGAATAGGAAAAGGAGACGTTTAAGTCAATTTTATGCATTCTGGCGTTCGTAGATACAAGAAAACTGTTAAAATTCTTCAGAAACGTCACTTTTGAAGTGTTTTCTTGTACTTTTAAGCTACTTAGAAACCCTACGGGCTCGGAAAGTGCAACGAAACCATCAAATTTTAGCTAGAAACTGTATTTTTGTCGATTTTTATTGAATTTGAACTATATTTCAACGTTTTTTGATGGTTCTGAGCCACCAAACACACTTAAAGCATGCAGAATCGACTCAGAATAGGAAAAGGAGACGTTTAGGTCAATTTTATGCATTCTGGCGTTCGTAGATACAAGAAAACTGTTAAAATTCTTCAGAAACGTCACTTTTGAAGTGTTTTCTTATACTTTTAAGCCACTCAGATACCCTACGGGCTCGGAAAGTGCAACGAAACCATCAAATTTTAGCTAGAAACTGTATTTTTGTCGATTTTTATTGAATTTGAACTATATTTCAACGTTTTTTGATGGTTCTGAGCCACCAAACACACTTAAAGCATGCAGAATCGACTCAGAATAGGAAAAGCAGACGTTTAGGTCAATTTTATGCATTCTGGCGTTCGTAGATACAAGAAAACTGTTAAAATTCTTCAGAAACGTCACTTTTGAAGTGTTTTCTTGTACTTTTAAGCTACTCAGATACCCTACGGGCTCGGAAAGTGCAACGAAACCATCAAATTTTAGCTAGAAACTGTATTTTTGTCGATTTTTATTGAATTTGAACTATATTTCAACGTTTTTTGATGGTTCTGAGCCACCAAACACACTTAAAGCATGCAGAATCGACTCAGAATAGGAAAAGGAGACGTTTAGGTCAATTTTATGCATTCTGGCGTTCGTAGATACAAGAAAACTGTTAAAATTCTTCAGAAACGTCACTTTTGAAGTGTTTTCTTGTACTTTTAAGCCACTCAGATACCCTACGGGCTCGGAAAGTGCAACGAAACCATCAAATTTTAGCTAGAAACTGTATTTTTGTCGATTTTTATTGAATTTGAACTATATTTCAACGTTTTTTGATGGTTCTGAGCCACCAAACACACTTAAAGCATGCAGAATCGACTCAGAATAGGAAAAGGAGACGTTTAGGTCAATTTTATGCATTCTGGCGTTCGTAGATACAAGAAAACTGTTAAAATTCTTCAGAAACGTCACTTTTGAAGTGTTTTCTTGTACTTTTAAGCCACTCAGATACCCTACGGACTCGGAAAGTCCAACGAAACCATCAAATTTTAGCTAGAAACTGTATTTTTGTCGATTTTTATTGAATTTGAACTATATTTCAACGTTTTTTGATGGTTCTGAGCCACCAAACACACTTAAAGCATGCAGAATCGACTCAGAATAGGAAAAGGAGACGTTTAGGTCAATTTTATGCATTCTGGCGTTCGTAGATACAAGAAAACTGTTAAAATTCTTCAGAAACGTCACTTTTGAAGTGTTTTCTTGTACTTTTAAGCCACTCAGATACCCTACGGGCTCGGAAAGTGCAACGAAACCATCAAATTTTAGCTAGAAACTGTATTTTTGTCGATTTTTATTGAATTTGAACTATATTTCAACGTTTTTTGATGGTTCTGAGCCACCAAACACACTTAAAGCATGCAGAATCGACTCAGAATAGGAAAAGGAGACGTTTAGGTCAATTTTATGCATTCTGGCGTTCGTAGATACAAGAAAACTGTTAAAATTCTTCAGAAACGTCACTTTTGAAGTGTTTTCTTGTACTTTTAAGCCACTCAGATACCCTACGGGCTCGGAAAGTGCAACGAAACCATCAAATTTTAGCTAGAAACTGTATTTTTGTCGATTTTTATTGAATTTGAACTATATTTCAACGTTTTTTGATGGTTCTGAGCCACCAAACACACTTAAAGCATGCAGAATCGACTCAGAATAGGAAAAGGAGACGTTTAGGTCAATTTTATGCATTCTGGCGTTCGTAGATACAAGAAAACTGTTAAAATTCTTCAGAAACGTCACTTTTGAAGTGTTTTCTTGTACTTTTAAGCCACTCAGATACCCTACGGGCTCGGAAAGTGCAACGAAACCATCAAATTTTAGCTAGAAACTGTATTTTTGTCGATTTTTATTGAATTTGAACTATATTTCAACGTTTTTTGATGGTTCTGAGCCACCAAACACACTTAAAGCATGCAGAATCGACTCAGAATAGGAAAAGGAGACGTTTAGGTCAATTTTATGCATTCTGGCGTTCGTAGATACAAGAAAACTGTTAAAATTCTTCAGAAACGTCACTTTTGAAGTGTTTTCTTGTACTTTTAAGCCACTCAGATACCCTACGGGCTCGGAAAGTGCAACGAAACCATCAAATTTTAGCTAGAAACTGTATTTTTGTCGATTTTTATTGAATTTGAACTATATTTCAACGTTTTTTGATGGTTCTGAGCCACCAAACACACTTAAAGCATGCAGAATCGACTCAGAATAGGAAAAGGAGACATTTAGGTCAATTTTATGCATTCTGGCGTTCGTAGATACAAGAAAACTGTTAAAATTCTTCAGAAACGTCACTTTTGAAGTGTTTTCTTGTACTTTTAAGCCACTCAGATACCCTACGGGCTCGGAAAGTGCAACGAAACCATCAAATTTTAGCTAGAAACTGTATTTTTGTCGATTTTTATTGAATTTGAACTATATTTCAACGTTTTTTGACGGTTCTGAGCCACCAAACACACTTAAAGCATGCAGAATCGACTCAGAATAGGAAAAGGAGACGTTTAGGTCAATTTTATGCATTCTGGCGTTCGTAGATACAAGAAAACTGTTAAAATTCTTCAGAAACGTCACTTTTGAAGTGTTTTCTTGTACTTTTAAGCCACTCAGATACCCTACGGGCTCGGAAAGTGCAACGAAACCATCAAATTTTAGCTAGAAACTGTATTTTTGTCGATTTTTATTGAATTTGAACTATATTTCAACGTTTTTTGATAGTTCTGAGCCACCAAACACACTTAAAGCATGCAGAATCGACTCAGAATAGGAAAAGGAGACGTTTAGGTCAATTTTATGCATTCTGGCGTTCGTAGATACAAGAAAACTGTTAAAATTCTTCAGAAACGTCACTTTTGAAGTGTTTTCTTGTACTTTTAAGCCACTCAGATACCCTACGGGCTCGGAAAGTGCAACGAAACCATCAAATTTTAGCTAGAAACTGTATTTTTGTCGATTTTTATTGAATTTGAACAATATTTCAACGTTTTTTGATGGTTCTGAGCCACCAAACACACTTAAAGCATGCAGAATCGACTCAGAATAGGAAAAGGAGACGTTTAGGTCAATTTTATGCATTCTGGCGTTCGTAGATACAAGAAAACTGATAAAATTCTTCAGAAACGTCACTTTTGAAGTGTTTTCTTGTACTTTTAAACCACTCAGATACCCTACGGGCTCGGAAAGTGCAACGAAACCATCAAATTTTAGCTAGAAACTGTATTTTTGTCGATTTTTATTGAATTTGAACTATATTTCAACGTTTTTTGATGGTTCTGAGCCTCCAAACACACTTAAAGCATGCAGAATCGACTCAGAATAGGAAAAGGAGACGTTTAGGTCAATTTTATGCATTCTGGCGATCGTAGATACAAGAAAACTGTTAAAATTCTTCAGAAACGTCACTTTTGAAGTGTTTTCTTGTACTTTTAAGCCACTCAGATACCCTACGGGCTCGGAAAGTGCAACGAAACCATCAAATTTTAGCTAGAAACTGTATTTTTGTCGATTTTTATTGAATTTGAACTATATTTCAACGTTTTTTGATGGTTCTGAGCCACCAAACACACTTAAAGCATGCAGAATCGACTCAGAATAGGAAAAGGAGACGTTTAGGTCAATTTTATGCATTCTGGCGTTCGTAGATACAAGAAAACTGTTAAAATTCTTCAGAAACGTCACTTTTGAAGTGTTTTCTTGTACTTTTAAGCCACTCAGATACCCTACGGGCTCGGAAAGTGCAACGAAACCATCAAATTTTAGCTAGAAACTGTATTTTTATCGATTTTTATTGAATTTGAACAATATTTCAACGTTTTTTGATGGTTCTGAGCCACCAAACACACTTAAAGCATGCAGAATCGACTCAGAATAGGAAAAGGAGACGTTTAGGTCAATTTTATGCATTCTGGCGTTCGTAGATACAAGAAAACTGATAAAATTCTTCAGAAACGTCACTTTTGAAGTGTTTTCTTGTACTTTTAAACCACTCAGATACCCTACGGGCTCGGAAAGTGCAACGAAACCATCAAATTTTAGCTAGAAACTGTATTTTTGTCGATTTTTATTGAATTTGAACTATATTTCAACGTTTTTTGATGGTTCTGAGCCTCCAAACACACTTAAAGCATGCAGAATCGACTCAGAATAGGAAAAGGAGTCGTTTAGGTCAATTTTATGCATTCTGGCGTTCGTAGATACAAGAAAACTGTTAAAATTCTTCAGAAACGTCACTTTTGAAGTGTTTTCTTGTACTTTTAAGCCACTCAGATACCCTACGGGCTCGGAAAGTGCAACGAAACCATCAAATTTTAGCTAGAAACTGTATTTTTGTCGATTTTTATTGAATTTGAACTATATTTCAACGTTTTTTGATGGTTCTGAGCCACCAAACACACTTAAAGCATGCAGAATCGACTCAGAATAGGAAAAGGAGACGTTTAGGTCAATTTTATGCATTCTGGCGTTCGTAGATACAAGAAAACTGTTAAAATTCTTCAGAAACGTCACTTTTGAAGTGTTTTCTTGTACTTTTAAGCCACTCAGATACCCTACGGGCTCGGAAAGTGCAACGAAACCATCAAATTTTAGCTAGAAACTGTATTTTTGTCGATTTTTATTGAATTTGAACTATATTTCAACGTTTTTTGATGGTTCTGAGCCACCAAACACACTTAAAGCATGCAGAATCGACTCAGAATAGGAAAAGGAGACGTTTAGGTCAATTTTATGCATTCTGGCGTTCGTAGATACAAGAAAACTGTTAAAATTCTTCAGAAACGTCACTTTTGAAGTGTTTTCTTGTACTTTTAAGCCACTCAGATACCCTACGGGCTCGGAAAGTGCAACGAAACCATCAAATTTTAGCTAGAAACTGTATTTTTGTGGATTTTTATTGAATTTGAACTATATTTCAACGTTTTTTGATGGTTCTGAGCCACCAAACACACTTAAAGCATGCAGAATCGACTCAGAATAGGAAAAGGAGACGTTTAGGTCAATTTTATGCATTCTGGCTTTCGTAGATACAAGAAAACTGTTAAAATTCTTCAGAAACGTCACTTTTGAAGTGTTTTCTTGTACTTTTAAGCCACTCAGATACCCTACAGGCTCGGAAAGTGCAACGAAACCATCAAGTTTTAGCTAGAAACTGTATTTTTGTCGATTTTTATTGAATTTGAACTATATTTCAACGTTTTTTGATGGTTCTGAGCCACCAAACACACTTAAAGCATGCAGAATCGACTCAGAATAGGAAAAGGAGACGTTTAGGTCAATTTTATGCATTCTGGCGTTCGTAGATACAAGAAAACTGTTAAAATTCTTCAGAAACGTCACTTTTGAAGTGTTTTCTTGTACTTTTAAGCCACTCAGATACCCTACGGACTCGGAAAGTCCAACGAAACCATCAAATTTTAGCTAGAAACTGTATTTTTGTCGATTTTTATTGAATTTGAACTATATTTCAACGTTTTTTGATGGTTCTGAGCCACCAAACACACTTAAAGCATGCAGAATCGACTCAGAATAGGAAAAGGAGACGTTTAGGTCAATTTTATGCATTCTGGCGTTCGTAGATACAAGAAAACTGTTAAAATTCTTCAGAAACGTCACTTTTGAAGTGTTTTCTTGTACTTTTAAGCCACTCAGATACCCTACGGGCTCGGAAAGTGCAACGAAACCATCAAATTTTAGCTAGAAACTGTATTTTTGTCGATTTTTATTGAATTTGAACTATATTTCAACGTTTTTTGATGGTTCTGAGCCACCAAACACACTTAAAGCATGCAGAATCGACTCAGAATAGGAAAAGGAGACGTTTAGGTCAATTTTATGCATTCTGGCGTTCGTAGATACAAGAAAACTGTTAAAATTCTTCAGAAACGTCACTTTTGAAGTGTTTTCTTGTACTTTTAAGCCACTCAGATACCCTACGGGCTCGGAAAGTGCAACGAAACCATCAAATTTTAGCTAGAAACTGTATTTTTGTCGATTTTTATTGAATTTGAACTATATTTCAACGTTTTTTGATGGTTCTGAGCCACCAAACACACTTAAAGCATGCAGAATCGACTCAGAATAGGAAAAGGAGACGTTTAGGTCAATTTTATGCATTCTGGCGTTCGTAGATACAAGAAAACTGTTAAAATTCTTCAGAAACGTCACTTTTGAAGTGTTTTCTTGTACTTTTAAGCCACTCAGATACCCTACGGGCTCGGAAAGTGCAACGAAACCATCAAATTTTAGCTAGAAACTGTATTTTTGTCGATTTTTATTGAATTTGAACTATATGTCAACGTTTTTTGATGGTTCTGAGCCACCAAACACACTTAAAGCATGCAGAATCGACTCAGAATAGGAAAAGGAGACATTTAGGTCAATTTTATGCATTCTGGCGTTCGTAGATACAAGAAAACTGTTAAAATTCTTCAGAAACGTCACTTTTGAAGTGTTTTCTTGTACTTTTAAGCCACTCAGATACCCTACGGGCTCGGAAAGTGCAACGAAACCATCAAATTTTAGCTAGAAACTGTATTTTTGTCGATTTTTATTGAATTTGAACTATATTTCAACGTTTTTTGACGGTTCTGAGCCACCAAACACACTTAAAGCATGCAGAATCGACTCAGAATAGGAAAAGGAGACGTTTAGGTCAATTTTATGCATTCTGGCGTTCGTAGATACAAGAAAACTGTTAAAATTCTTCAGAAACGTCACTTTTGAAGTGTTTTCTTGTACTTTTAAGCCACTCAGATACCCTACGGGCTCGGAAAGTGCAACGAAACCATCAAATTTTAGCTAGAAACTGTATTTTTGTCGATTTTTATTGAATTTGAACTATATTTCAACGTTTTTTGATGGTTCTGAGCCACCAAACACACTTAAAGCATGCAGAATCGACTCAGAATAGGAAAAGGAGACGTTTAGGTCAATTTTATGCATTCTGGCGTTCGTAGATACAAGAAAACTGTTAAAATTCTTCAGAAACGTCACTTTTGAAGTGATTTCTTGTACTTTTAAGCCACTCAGATACCCTACGGGCTCGGAAAGTGCAACGAAACCATCAAATTTTAGCTAGAAACTGTATTTTTGTCGATTTTTATTGAATTTGAACAATATTTCAACGTTTTTTGATGGTTCTGAGCCACCAAACACACTTAAAGCATGCAGAATCGACTCAGAATAGGAAAAGGAGACGTTTAGGTCAATTTTATGCATTCTGGCGTTCGTAGATACAAGAAAACTGATAAAATTCTTCAGAAACGTCACTTTTGAAGTGTTTTCTTGTACTTTTAAACCACTCAGATACCCTACGGGCTCGGAAAGTGCAACGAAACCATCAAATTTTAGCTAGAAACTGTATTTTTGTCGATTTTTATTGAATTTGAACTATATTTCAACGTTTTTTGATGGTTCTGAGCCTCCAAACACACTTAAAGCATGCAGAATCGACTCAGAATAGGAAAAGGAGACGTTTAGGTCAATTTTATGCATTCTGGCGTTCGTAGATACAAGAAAACTGTTAAAATTCTTCAGAAACGTCACTTTTGAAGTGTTTTCTTGTACTTTTAAGCCACTCAGATACCCTACGGGCTCGGAAAGTGCAACGAAACCATCAAATTTTAGCTAGAAACTGTATTTTTGTCGATTTTTATTGAATTTGAACTATATTTCAACGTTTTTTGATGGTTCTGAGCCACCAAACACACTTAAAGCATGCAGAATCGACTCAGAATAGGAAAAGGAGACGTTTAGGTCAATTTTATGCATTCTGGCGTTCGTAGATACAAGAAAACTGTTAAAATTCTTCAGAAACGTCACTTTTGAAGTGTTTTCTTGTACTTTTAAGCCACTCAGATACCCTACGGGCTCGGAAAGTGCAACGAAACCATCAAATTTTAGCTAGAAACTGTATTTTTGTCGATTTTTATTGAATTTGAACTATATTTCAACGTTTTTTGATGGTTCTGAGCCACCAAACACACTTAAAGCATGCAGAATCGACTCAGAATAGGAAAAGGAGACGTTTAGGTCAATTTTATGCATTCTGGCGTTCGTAGATACAAGAAAACTGTTAAAATTCTTCAGAAACGTCACTTTTGAAGTGTTTTCTTGTACTTTTAAGCCACTCAGATACCCTACGGGCTCGGAAAGTGCAACGAAACCATCAAATTTTAGCTAGAAACTGTATTTTTGTCGATTTTTATTGAATTTGAACTATATTTCAACGTTTTTTGATGGTTCTGAGCCACCAAACACACTTAAAGCATGCAGAATCGACTCAGAATAGGAAAAGGAGACGTTTAGGTCAATTTTATGCATTCTGGCTTTCGTAGATACAAGAAAACTGTTAAAATTCTTCAGAAACGTCACTTTTGAAGTGTTTTCTTGTACTTTTAAGCCACTCAGATACCCTATGGGCTCGGAAAGTGCAACGAAACCATCAAATTTTAGCTAGAAACTGTATTTTTGTCGATTTTTATTGAATTTGAACTATATTTCAACGTTTTTTGATGGTTCTGAGCCACCAAACACACTTAAAGCATGCAGAATCGACTCAGAATAGGAAAAGGAGACGTTTAGGTCAATTTTATGCATTCTGGCGTTCGTAGATACAAGAAAACTGTTAAAATTCTTCAGAAACGTCACTTTTGAAGTGTTTTCTTGTACTTTTAAGCCACTCAGATACCCTACGGGCTCGGAAAGTGCAACGAAACCATCAAATTTTAGCTAGAAACTGTATTTTTGTCGATTTTTATTGAATTTGAACTATATTTCAACGTTTTTTGATGGTTCTGAGCCACCAAACACACTTAAAGCATGCAGAATCGACTCAGAATAGGAAAAGGAGACGTTTAGGTCAATTTTATGCATTCTGGCGTTCGTAGATACAAGAAAACTGTTAAAATTCTTCAGAAACGTCACTTTTGAAGTGTTTTCTTGTACTTTTAAGCCACTCAGATACCCTACGGGCTCGGAAAGTGCAACGAAACCATCAAATTTTAGCTAGAAACTGTATTGTTGTCGATTTTTATTGAATTTGAACTATATTTCAACGTTTTTTGATGGTTCTGAGCCACCAAACACACTTAAAGCATGCAGAATCGACTCAGAATAGGAAAAGGAGACGTTTAGGTCAATTTTATGCATTCTGGCTTTCGTAGATACAAGAAAACTGTTAAAATTCTTCAGAAACGTCACTTTTGAAGTGTTTTCTTGTACTTTTAAGCCACTCAGATACCCTACGGGCTCGGAAAGTGCAACGAAACCATAAAATTTTAGCTAGAAACTGTATTTTTGTCGATTTTTATTGAATTTGAACTATATTTGAACGTTTTTTGATGGTTCTGAGCCACCAAACACACTTAAAGCATGCAGAATCGACTCAGAATAGGAAAAGGAGACGTTTAGGTCAATTTTATGCATTCTGGCGTTCGTAGATACAAGAAAACTGTTAAAATTCTTCAGAAACGTCACTTTTGAAGTGTTTTCTTGTACTTTTAAGCCACTCAGATACCCTACGGGCTCGGAAAGTGCAACGAAACCATCAAATTTTAGCTAGAAACTGTATTTTTGTCAATTTTTATTGAATTTGAACTATATTTCAACGTTTTTTGATGGTTCTGAGCCACCAAACACACTTAAAGCATGCAGAATCGACTCAGAATAGGAAAAGGAGACGTTTAGGTCAATTTTATGCATTCTGGCGTTCGTAGATACAAGAAAACTGTTAAAATTCTTCAGAAACGTCACTTTTGAAGTGTTTTCTTGTACTTTTAAGCCACTCAGATACCCTACGGGCTCGGAAAGTGCAACGAAACCATCAAATTTTAGCTAGAAACTGTATTTTTGTCGATTTTTATTGAATTTGAACTATATTTCAACGTTTTTTGATGGTTCTGAGCCACCAAACACACTTAAAGCATGCAGAATCGACTCAGAATAGGAAAAGGAGACGTTTAGGTCAATTTTATGCATTCTGGCGTTCGTAGATACAAGAAAACTGTTAAAATTCTTCAGAAACGTCACTTTTGAAGTGTTTTCTTGTACTTTTAAGCCACTCAGATACCCTACGGGCTCGGAAAGTGCAACGAAACCATCAAATTTTAGCTAGAAACTGTATTTTTGTCGATTTTTATTGAATTTGAACTATATTTCAACGTTTTTTGATGGTTCTGAGCCACCAAACACACTTAAAGCATGCAGAATCGACTCAGAATAGGAAAAGGAGACGTTTAGGTCAATTTTATGCATTCTGGCGTTCGTAGATACAAGAAAACTGTTAAAATTCTTCAGAAACGTCACTTTTGAAGCGTTTTCTTGTACTTTTAAGCCACTCAGATACCCAACGGGCTCGGAAAGTGCAACGAAACCATCAAATTTTAGCTAGAAACTGTATTTTTGTCGATTTTTATTGAATTTGAACTATATTTCAACGTTTTTTGATGGTTCTGAGCCTCCAAACACACTTAAAGCATGCAGAATCGACTCAGAATAGGAAAAGGAGACGTTTAGGTCAATTTTATGCATTCTGGCGTTCGTAGATACAAGAAAACTGTTAAAATTCTTCAGAAACGTCACTTTTGAAGTGTTTTCTTGTACTTTTAAGCCACTCAGATACCCTACGGGCTCGGAAAGTGCAACGAAACCATCAAATTTTAGCTAGAAACTGTATTTTTGTCGATTTTTATTGAATTTGAACTATATTTCAACGTTTTTTGATGGTTCTGAGCCACCAAACACACTTAAAGCATGCAGAATCGACTCAGAATAGGAAAAGGAGACGTTTAGGTCAATTTTATGCATTCTGGCGTTCGTAGATACAAGAAAACTGTTAAAATTCTTCAGAAACGTCACTTTTGAAGTGTTTTCTTGTACTTTTAAGCCACTCAGATACCCTACGGGCTCGGAAAGTGCAACGAAACCATCAAATTTTAGCTAGAAACTGTATTTTTGTCGATTTTTATTGAATTTGAACTATATTTCAACGTTTTTTGATGGTTCTGAGCCACCAAACACACTTAAAGCATGCAGAATCGACTCAGAATAGGAAAAGGAGACGTTTAGGTCAATTTTATGCATTCTGGCTTTCGTAGATACAAGAAAACTGTTAAAATTCTTCAGAAACGTCACTTTTGAAGTGTTTTCTTGTACTTTTAAGCCACTCAGATACCCTACGGGCTCGGAAAGTGCAACGAAACCATCAAATTTTAGCTAGAAACTGTATTTTTGTCGATTTTTATTGAATTTGAACTATATTTCAACGTTTTTTGATGGTTCTGAGCCACCAAACACACTTAAAGCATGCAGAATCGACTCAGAATAGGAAAAGGAGACGTTTAGGTCAATTTTATGCATTCTGGCGTTCGTAGATACAAGAAAACTGTTAAAATTCTTCAGAAACGTCACTTTTGAAGTGTTTTCTTGTACTTTTAAGCCACTCAGATACCCTACGGGCTCGGAAAGTGCAACGAAACCATCAAATTTTAGCTAGAAACTGTATTTTTGTCGATTTTTATTGAATTTGAACTATATTTCAACGTTTTTTGATGGTTCTGAGCCACCAAACACACTTAAAGCATGCAGAATCGACTCAGAATAGGAAAAGGAGACGTTTAGGTCAATTTTATGCATTCTGGCGTTCGTAGATACAAGAAAACTGTTAAAATTCTTCAGAAACGTCACTTTTGAAGCGTTTTCTTGTACTTTTAAGCCACTCAGATACCCAACGGGCTCGGAAAGTGCAACGAAACCATCAAATTTTAGCTAGAAACTGTATTTTTGTCGATTTTTATTGAATTTGAACTATATTTCAACGTTTTTTGATGGTTCTGAGCCTCCAAACACACTTAAAGCATGCAGAATCGACTCAGAATAGGAAAAGGAGACGTTTAGGTCAATTTTATGCATTCTGGCGTTCGTAGATACAAGAAAACTGTTAAAATTCTTCAGAAACGTCACTTTTGAAGTGTTTTCTTGTACTTTTAAGCCACTCAGATACCCTACGGGCTCGGAAAGTGCAACGAAACCATCAAATTTTAGCTAGAAACTGTATTTTTGTCGATTTTTATTGAATTTGAACTATATTTCAACGTTTTTTGATGGTTCTGAGCCACCAAACACACTTAAAGCATGCAGAATCGACTCAGAATAGGAAAAGGAGACGTTTAGGTCAATTTTATGCATTCTGGCGTTCGTAGATACAAGAAAACTGTTAAAATTCTTCAGAAACGTCACTTTTGAAGTGTTTTCTTGTACTTTTAAGCCACTCAGATACCCTACGGGCTCGGAAAGTGCAACGAAACCATCAAATTTTAGCTAGAAACTGTATTTTTGTCGATTTTTATTGAATTTGAACTATATTTCAACGTTTTTTGATGGTTCTGAGCCACCAAACACACTTAAAGCATGCAGAATCGACTCAGAATAGGAAAAGGAGACGTTTAGGTCAATTTTATGCATTCTGGCTTTCGTAGATACAAGAAAACTGTTAAAATTCTTCAGAAACGTCACTTTTGAAGTGTTTTCTTGTACTTTTAAGCCACTCAGATACCCTACGGGCTCGGAAAGTGCAACGAAACCATCAAATTTTAGCTAGAAACTGTATTTTTGTCGATTTTTATTGAATTTGAACTATATTTCAACGTTTTTTGATGGTTCTGAGCCACCAAACACACTTAAAGCATGCAGAATCGACTCAGAATAGGAAAAGGAGACGTTTAGGTCAATTTTATGCATTCTGGCGTTCGTAGATACAAGAAAACTGTTAAAATTCTTCAGAAACGTCACTTTTGAAGTGTTTTCTTGTACTTTTAAGCCACTCAGATACCCTACGGGCTCGGAAAGTGCAACGAAACCATCAAATTTTAGCTAGAAACTGTATTTTTGTCAATTTTTATTGAATTTGAACTATATTTCAACGTTTTTTGATGGTTCTGAGCCACCAAACACACTTAAAGCATGCAGAATCGACTCAGAATAGGAAAAGGAGACGTTTAGGTCAATTTTATGCATTCTGGCGTTCATAGATACAAGAAAACTGTTAAAATTCTTCAGAAACGTCACTTTTGAAGTGTTTTCTTGTACTTTTAAGCCACTCAGATACCCTACGGGCTCGGAAAGTGCAACGAAACCATCAAATTTTAGCTAGAAACTGTATTTTTGTCGATTTTTATTGAATTTGAACTATATTTCAACGTTTTTTGATGGTTTTGAGCCACCAAACACACTTAAAGCATGCAGAATCGACTCAGAATAGGAAAAGGAGTCGTTTAGGTCAATTTTATGCATTCTGGCGTTCGTAGATACAAGAAAACTGTTAAAATTCTTCAGAAACGTCACTTTTGAAGTGTTTTCTTGTACTTTTAAGCCACTCAGATACCCTACGGGCTCGGAAAGTGCAACGAAACCATCAAATTTTAGCTAGAAACTGTATTTTTGTCGATTTTTATTGAATTTGAACTATATTTCAACGTTTTTTGATGGTTCTGAGCCACCAAACACACTTAAAGCATGCAGAATCGACTCAGAATAGGAAAAGGAGACGTTTAGGTCAATTTTATGCATTCTGGCGTTCGTAGATACAAGAAAACTGTTAAAATTCTTTAGAAACGTCACTTTTGAAGCGTTTTCTTGTACTTTTAAGCCACTCAGATACCCTACGGGCTCGGAAAGTGCAACGAAACCATCAAATTTTAGCTAGAAACTGTATTTTTGTCGATTTTTTTTGAATTTGAACTATATTTCAACGTTTTTTGATGGTTCTGAGCCACCAAACACACTTAAAGCATGCAGAATCGACTCAGAATAGGAAAAGGAGACGTTTAGGTCAATTTTATGCATTCTGGCGTTCGTAGATACAAGAAAACTGTTAAAATTCTTCAGAAACGTCACTTTTGAAGTGTTTTCTTGTACTTTTAAGCCACTCAGATACCCTACGGGCTCGGAAAATGCAACGAAACCATCAAATTTTAGCTAGAAACTGTATTTTTGTCGATTTTTATTGAATTTCAACTATATTTCAACGTTTTTTGATGGTTCTGAGCCACCAAACACACTTAAAGCATGCAGAATCGACTCAGAATAGGAAAAGGAGACGTTTAGGTCAATTTTATGCATTCTGGCGTTCGTAGATACAAGAAAACTGTTAAAATTCTTCAGAAACGTCACTTTTGAAGTGTTTTCTTGTACTTTTAAGCCACTCAGATACCCTACGGGCTCGGAAAGTGCAACGAAACCATCAAATTTTAGCTAGAAACTGTATTTTTGTCGATTTTTATTGAATTTGAACTATATTTCAACGTTTTTTGATGGTTCTGAGCCACCAAGCACACTTAAAGCATGCAGAATCGACTCAGAATAGGAAAAGGAGACGTTTAGGTCAATTTTATGCATTCTGGCGTTCGTAGATACAAGAAAACTGTTAAAATTCTTCAGAAACGTCACTTTTGAAGTGTTTTCTTGTACTTTTAAGCCACTCAGATACCCTACGGGCTCGGAAAGTGCAACGAAACCATCAAATTTTAGCTAGAAACTGTATTTTTGTCGATTTTTATTGAATTTGAACTATATTTCAACGTTTTTTAATGGTTCTGAGCCACCAAACACACTTAAAGCATGCAGAATCGACTCAGAATAGGAAAAGGAGACGTTTAGGTCAATTTTATGCATTCTGGCGTTCGTAGATACAAGAAAACTGTTAAAATTCTTCAGAAACGTCACTTTTGAAGTGTTTTCTTGTACTTTTAAGCCACTCAGATACCCTACGGGCTCGGAAAGTGCAACGAAACCATCAAATTTTAGCTAGAAACTGTATTTTTGTCGATTTTTATTGAATTTGAACTATATTTCAACGTTTTTTGATGGTTCTGAGCCACCAAACACACTTAAAGCATGCAGAATCGACTCAGAATAGGAAAAGGAGACGTTTAGGTCAATTTTATGCATTCTGGCGTTCGTAGATACAAGAAAACTGTTAAAATTCTTCAGAAACGTCACTTTTGAAGTGTTTTCTTGTACTTTTAAGCCACTCAGATACCCTACGGGCTCGGAAAGTGCAACGAAACCATCAAATTTTAGCTAGAAACTGTATTTTTGTCGATTTTTATTGAATTTGAACTATATTTCAACGTTTTTTGATGGTTTTGAGCCACCAAACACACTTAAAGCATGCAGAATCGACTCAGAATAGGAAAAGGAGTCGTTTAGGTCAATTTTATGCATTCTGGCGTTCGTAGATACAAGAAAACTGTTAAAATTCTTCAGAAACGTCACTTTTGAAGTGTTTTCTTGTACTTTTAAGCCACTCAGATACCCTACGGGCTCGGAAAGTGCAACGAAACCATCAAATTTTAGCTAGAAACTGTATTTTTGTCGATTTTTATTGAATTTGAACTATATTTCAACGTTTTTTGATGGTTCTGAGCCACCAAACACACTTAAAGCATGCAGAATCGACTCAGAATAGGAAAAGGAGACGTTTAGGTCAATTTTATGCATTCTGGCGTTCGTAGATACAAGAAAACTGTTAAAATTCTTTAGAAACGTCACTTTTGAAGCGTTTTCTTGTACTTTTAAGCCACTCAAATACCCTACGGGCTCGGAAAGTGCAACGAAACCATCAAATTTTAGCTAGAAACTGTATTTTTGTCGATTTTTATTGAATTTGAACTATATTTCAACGTTTTTTGATGGTTCTGAGCCACCAAACACACTTAAAGCATGCAGAATCGACTCAGAATAGGAAAAGGAGACGTTTAGGTCAATTTTATGCATTCTGGCGTTCGTAGATACAAGAAAACTGTTAAAATTCTTCAGAAACGTCACTTTTGAAGTGTTTTCTTGTACTTTTAAGCCACTCAGATACCCTACGGGCTCGGAAAATGCAACGAAACCATCAAATTTTAGCTAGAAACTGTATTTTTGTCGATTTTTATTGAATTTCAACTATATTTCAACGTTTTTTGATGGTTCTGAGCCACCAAACACACTTAAAGCATGCAGAATCGACTCAGAATAGGAAAAGGAGACGTTTAGGTCAATTTTATGCATTCTGGCGTTCGTAGATACAAGAAAACTGTTAAAATTCTTCAGAAACGTCACTTTTGAAGTGTTTTCTTGTACTTTTAAGCCACTCAGATACCCTACGGGCTCGGAAAGTGCAACGAAACCATCAAATTTTAACAGTTTTCTTGTATCTACGAACGCCAGAATGCATAAAATTGACCTAAACGTCTCCTTTTCCTATTCTGAGTCGATTCTGCATGCTTTAAGTGTGTTTGGTGGCTCAGAACCATCAAAAAACGTTGAAATATAGTTCAAATTCAATAAAAATCGACAAAAATACAGTTTCTAGCTAAAATTTGATGGTTTCGTTGCACTTTCCGAGCCCATAGGGTATCTGAGTGGCTTAAAAGTACAAGAAAACACTTCAAAAGTGACGTTTCTGAAGAATTTTAACAGTTTTCTTGTATCTACGAACGCCAGAATGCGTAAAATTGACCTAAACGTCTCCTTTTCCTATTCTGAGTCGATTCTGCATGCTTTAAGTGTGTTTGGTGGCTCAGAACCATCAAAAAACGTTGAAATATAGTTCAAATTCAATAAAAATCGACAAAAATACAGTTTCTAGCTAAAATTTGATGGTTTCGTTGCACTTTCCGAGCCCGTAGGGTATCTGAGTGGCTTAAAAGTACAAGAAAACACTTCAAAAGTGACGTTTCTGAAGAATTTTAACAGTTTTCTTGTAGCTACGAACGCCAGAATGCATAAAATTGACCTAAACGTCTCCTTTTCCTATTCTGAGTCGATTCTGCATGCTTTAAGTGTGTTTGGTGGCTCAGAACCATCAAAAAACGTTGAAATATAGTTCAAATTCAATAAAAATCGACAAAAATACAGTTTCTAGCTAAAATTTGATGGTTTCGTTGCACTTTCCGAGCCCGTAGGGTATCTGAGTGGCTTAAAAGTACAAGAAAACACTTCAAAAGTGACGTTTCTGAAGAATTTTAACAGTTTTCTTGTATCTACGAACGCCAGAATGCATAAAATTGACCTAAACGTCTCCTTTTCCTATTGTGAGTCGATTCTGCATGCTTTAAGTGTGTTTGGTGGCTCAGAACCATCAAAAAACGTTGAAATATAGTTCAAATTCAATAAAAATCGACAAAAATACAGTTTCTAGCTAAAATTTGATGGTTTCGTTGCACTTTCCGAGCCCGTAGGGTATCTGAGTGGCTTAAAAGTACAAGAAAACGCTTCAAAAGTGACGTTTCTGAAGAATTTTAACAGTTTTCTTGTATCTACGAACGCCAGAATGCATAAAATTGACCTAAACGTCTCATTTTCCTATTCTGAGTCGATTCTGCATGCTTTAAGTGTGTTTGGTGGCTCAGAACCATCAAAAAACGTTGAAATATAGTTCAAATTCATTAAAAATCGACAAAAATACAGTTTCTAGCTAAAATTTGATGGTTTCGTTGCACTTTCCGAGCCCGTAGGGTATCTGAGTGGCTTAAAAGTACAAGAAAACACTTCAAAAGTGACGTTTCTGAAGAATTTTAACAGTTTTCTTGTATCTACGAACGCCAGAATGCATAAAATTGACCTAAACGTCTCCTTTTCCTATTCTGAGTCGATTCTGCATGTTTTAAGTGTGTTTGGTGGCTCAGAACCATCAAAAAACGTTGAAATATAGTTCAAATTCAATAAAAATCGACAAAAATACAGTTTCTAGCTAAAATTTGATGGTTTCGTTGCACTTTCCGAGCCCGCAGGGTATCTGAGTGGCTTAAAAGTACAAGAAAACACTTCAAAAGTGACGTTTCTGAAGAATTTTAACAGTTTTCTTGTATCTACGAACGCCAGAATGCATAAAATTGACCTAAACGTCTCCTTTTCCTATTCTGAGTCGATTCTGCATGCTTTAAGTGTGTTTGGTGGCTCAGAACCATCAAAAAACTTTGAAATATAGTTCAAATTCAATAAAAATCGACAAAAATACAGTTTCCAGCTAAAATTTGATGGTTTCGTTGCACTTTCCGAGCCCGTAGGGTATCTGAGTGGCTTAAAAGTACAAGAAAACACTTCAAAAGTGACGTTTCTGAAGAATTTTAACAGTTTTCTTGTATCTACGAACGCCAGAATGCATAAAATTGACCTAAACATCTCCTTTTCCTATTCTGAGTCGATTCTGCATGCTTTAAGTGTGTTTGGTGGCTCAGAACCATCAAAAAACGTTGAAATATAGTTCATTTCAATAAAAATCGACAAAAATACAGTTTCTAGCTAAAATTTGATGGTTTCGTTGCACTTTCCGAGCCCGCAGGGTATCTGAGTGGCTTAAAAGTACAAGAAAACACTTCAAAAGTGACGTTTCTGAAGAATTTTAACAGTTTTCTTGTATCTACGAACGCCAGAATGCATAAAATTGACCTAAACGTCTCCTTTTCCTATCCTGAGTCGATTCTGCATGCTTTAAGTGTGTTTGGTGGCTCAGAACCATCAAAAAACGTTGAAATATAGTTCAAATTCAATAAAAATCGACAAAAATACAGTTTCCAGCTAAAATTTGATGGTTTCGTTGCACTTTCCGAGAACGTAGGGTATCTGAGTGGCTTAAAAGTACAAGAAAACACTTCAAAAGTGACGTTTCTGAAGAATTTTAACAGTTTTCTTGTATCTACGAACGCCAGAATGCATAAAATTGACCTAAACGTCTCCTTTTCCTATTCTGAGTCGATTCTGCATGCTTTAAGTGTGTTTGGTGGCTCAGAACCATCAAAAAACGTTGAAATATAGTTCAAATTCAATAAAAATCGACAAAAATACAGTTTCTAGCTAAAATTTGATGGTTTCGTTGCACTTTCCGTGCCCGTAGGGTATCTGAGTGGCTTAAAAGTACAAGAAAACACTTCAAAAGTGACGTTTCTGAAGAATTTTAACAGTTTTCTTGTATCTACGAACGCCAGAATGCATAAAATTGACCTAAACGTCTCCTTTTCCTATTCTGAGTCGATTCTGCATGCTTCAAGTGTGTTTGGTGGCTCAGAACCATCAAAAAACGTTGAAATATAGTTCAAATTCAATAAAAATCGACAAAAATACAGTTTCTAGCTAAAATTTGATGGTTTCGTTGCACTTTCCGAGCCCGTAGGGTATTCTATCTAGGGTATCTGAGTGGCTTAATGGTACAAGAAAACACTTCAAAAGTGACGTTTCTGAAGAATTTTAACAGTTTTCTTGTATCTACGAACGCCAGAATGCATAAAATTGACCTAAACGTCTCCTTTTCCTATTCTGAGTCGATTCTGCATGCTTTAAGTGTGTTTGGTGGCTCAGAACCATCAAAAAACGTTGAAATATAGTTCAAATTCAATAAAAATCGACAAAAATACAGTTTCTAGCTAAAATTTTATGATTTCGTTGCACTTTCCGAGACCGTAGGGTATCTGAGTGGCTTAAAAGTACAAGAAAACACTTCAAAAGTGACGTTTCTGAAGAATTTTAACAGTTTTCTTGTATCTACGAACGCCAGAATGCATAAAATTGACCTAAACGTCTCCTTTTCCTATTCTGAGTCGATTCTGCATGCTTTAAGTGTGTTTGGTGGCTCAGAACCATCAAAAAACGTTGAAATATAGTTCAAATTCAATAAAAATCGACAAAAATACAGTTTCTAGCTAAAATTTGATGGTTTCGTTGCACTTTCCGAGCCCGTAGGGTATCTGAGTGGCTTAAAAGTACAAGAAAACACTTCAAAAGTGACGTTTCTGAAGAATTTTAACAGTTTTCTTGTATCTACGAACGCCAGAATGCATAAAATTGACCTAAACGTCTCCTTTTCCTATTCTGAGTCGATTCTGCATGCTTTAAGTGTGTTTGGTGGCTCAGAACCATCAAAAAAAGTTGAAATATAGTTCAAATTCAATAAAAATCGACAAAAATACAGTTTCTAGCTAAAATTTGATGGTTTCGTTGCACTTTCCGAGCCCGTAGGGTTTCTGAGTGGCTTAAAAGTCTACGGTCTCGGAAAGTGCAACGAAATCATAAAATTTTAGCTAGAAACTGTATTTTTGTCGATTTTTATTGAATTTGAACTATATTTCAACGTTTTTTGATGGTTCTGAGCCACCAAACACACTTAAAGCATGCAGAATCGACTCAGAATAGGAAAAGGAGACGTTTAGGTCAATTTTATGCATTCTGGCGTTCGTAGATACAAGAAAACTGTTAAAATTCTTCAGAAACGTCACTTTTGAAGTGTTTTCTTGTACCATTAAGCCACTCAGATACCCTAGATAGAATACCCTACGGGCTCGGAAAGTGCAACGAAACCATCAAATTTTAGCTAGAAACTGTATTTTTGTCGATTTTTATTGAATTTGAACTATATTTCAACGTTTTTTGATGGTTCTGAGCCACCAAACACACTTGAAGCATGCAGAATCGACTCAGAATAGGAAAAGGAGACGTTTAGGTCAATTTTATGCATTCTGGCGTTCGTAGATACAAGAAAACTGTTAAAATTCTTCAGAAACGTCACTTTTGAAGTGTTTTCTTGTACTTTTAAGCCACTCAGATACCCTACGGGCACGGAAAGTGCAACGAAACCATCAAATTTTAGCTAGAAACTGTATTTTTGTCGATTTTTATTGAATTTGAACTATATTTCAACGTTTTTTGATGGTTCTGAGCCACCAAACACACTTAAAGCATGCAGAATCGACTCAGAATAGGAAAAGGAGACGTTTAGGTCAATTTTATGCATTCTGGCGTTCGTAGATACAAGAAAACTGTTAAAATTCTTCAGAAACGTCACTTTTGAAGTGTTTTCTTGTACTTTTAAGCCACTCAGATACCCTACGTTCTCGGAAAGTGCAACGAAACCATCAAATTTTAGCTGGAAACTGTATTTTTGTCGATTTTTATTGAATTTGAACTATATTTCAACGTTTTTTGATGGTTCTGAGCCACCAAACACACTTAAAGCATGCAGAATCGACTCAGGATAGGAAAAGGAGACGTTTAGGTCAATTTTATGCATTCTGGCGTTCGTAGATACAAGAAAACTGTTAAAATTCTTCAGAAACGTCACTTTTGAAGTGTTTTCTTGTACTTTTAAGCCACTCAGATACCCTGCGGGCTCGGAAAGTGCAACGAAACCATCAAATTTTAGCTAGAAACTGTATTTTTGTCGATTTTTATTGAAATGAACTATATTTCAACGTTTTTTGATGGTTCTGAGCCACCAAACACACTTAAAGCATGCAGAATCGACTCAGAATAGGAAAAGGAGATGTTTAGGTCAATTTTATGCATTCTGGCGTTCGTAGATACAAGAAAACTGTTAAAATTCTTCAGAAACGTCACTTTTGAAGTGTTTTCTTGTACTTTTAAGCCACTCAGATACCCTACGGGCTCGGAAAGTGCAACGAAACCATCAAATTTTAGCTGGAAACTGTATTTTTGTCGATTTTTATTGAATTTGAACTATATTTCAAAGTTTTTTGATGGTTCTGAGCCACCAAACACACTTAAAGCATGCAGAATCGACTCAGAATAGGAAAAGGAGACGTTTAGGTCAATTTTATGCATTCTGGCGTTCGTAGATACAAGAAAACTGTTAAAATTCTTCAGAAACGTCACTTTTGAAGTGTTTTCTTGTACTTTTAAGCCACTCAGATACCCTGCGGGCTCGGAAAGTGCAACGAAACCATCAAATTTTAGCTAGAAACTGTATTTTTGTCGATTTTTATTGAATTTGAACTATATTTCAACGTTTTTTGATGGTTCTGAGCCACCAAACACACTTAAAACATGCAGAATCGACTCAGAATAGGAAAAGGAGACGTTTAGGTCAATTTTATGCATTCTGGCGTTCGTAGATACAAGAAAACTGTTAAAATTCTTCAGAAACGTCACTTTTGAAGTGTTTTCTTGTACTTTTAAGCCACTCAGATACCCTACGGGCTCGGAAAGTGCAACGAAACCATCAAATTTTAGCTAGAAACTGTATTTTTGTCGATTTTTAATGAATTTGAACTATATTTCAACGTTTTTTGATGGTTCTGAGCCACCAAACACACTTAAAGCATGCAGAATCGACTCAGAATAGGAAAATGAGACGTTTAGGTCAATTTTATGCATTCTGGCGTTCGTAGATACAAGAAAACTGTTAAAATTCTTCAGAAACGTCACTTTTGAAGCGTTTTCTTGTACTTTTAAGCCACTCAGATACCCTACGGGCTCGGAAAGTGCAACGAAACCATCAAATTTTAGCTAGAAACTGTATTTTTGTCGATTTTTATTGAATTTGAACTATATTTCAACGTTTTTTGATGGTTCTGAGCCACCAAACACACTTAAAGCATGCAGAATCGACTCACAATAGGAAAAGGAGACGTTTAGGTCAATTTTATGCATTCTGGCGTTCGTAGATACAAGAAAACTGTTAAAATTCTTCAGAAACGTCACTTTTGAAGTGTTTTCTTGTACTTTTAAGCCACTCAGATACCCTACGGGCTCGGAAAGTGCAACGAAACCATCAAATTTTAGCTAGAAACTGTATTTTTGTCGATTTTTATTGAATTTGAACTATATTTCAACGTTTTTTGATGGTTCTGAGCCACCAAACACACTTAAAGCATGCAGAATCGACTCAGAATAGGAAAAGGAGTCGTTTAGGTCAATTTTATGCATTCTGGCGTTCGTAGCTACAAGAAAACTGTTAAAATTCTTCAGAAACGTCACTTTTGAAGTGTTTTCTTGTACTTTTAAGCCACTCAGATACCCTACGGGCTCGGAAAGTGCAACGAAACCATCAAATTTTAGCTAGAAACTGTATTTTTGTCGATTTTTATTGAATTTGAACTATATTTCAACGTTTTTTGATGGTTCTGAGCCACCAAACACACTTAAAGCATGCAGAATCGACTCAGAATAGGAAAAGGAGACGTTTAGGTCAATTTTACGCATTCTGGCGTTCGTAGATACAAGAAAACTGTTAAAATTCTTCAGAAACGTCACTTTTGAAGTGTTTTCTTGTACTTTTAAGCCACTCAGATACCCTATGGGCTCGGAAAGTGCAACGAAACCATCAAATTTTAGCTAGAAACTGTATTTTTGTCGATTTTTATTGAATTTGAACTATATTTCAACGTTTTTTGATGGTTCTGAGCCACCAAACACACTTAAAGCATGCAGAATCGACTCAGAATAGGAAAAGGAGACGTTTAGGTCAATTTTATGCATTCTGGCGTTCGTAGATACAAGAAAACTGTTAAAATTCTTCAGAAACGTCACTTTTGAAGTGTTTTCTTGTACTTTTAACCCACTCAGATACCCGACGGGCTCGGAAAGTGCAACGAAACCATCAAATTTTAGCTAGAAACTGTATTTTTGTCGATTTTTATTGAATTTGAACTATATTTCAACGTTTTTTGATGGTTCTGAGCCACCAAACACACTTAAAGCATGCAGAATCGACTCAGAATAGGAAAAGGAGACGTTTAGGTCAATTTTATGCATTCTGGCGTTCGTAGATACAAGAAAACTGTTAAAATTCTTCAGAAACGTCACTTTTGAAGTGTTTTCTTGTACTTTTAAGCCACTCAGATACCCTACGGGCTCGGAAAGTGCAACGAAACCATCAAATTTTAGCTAGAAACTGTATTTTTGTCGATTTTTATTGAATTTGAACTATATTTCAACGTTTTTTGATGGTTCTGAGCCACCAAACACACTTAAAGCATGCAGAATCGACTCAGAATAGGAAAAGGAGACGTTTAGGTCAATTTTATGCATTCTGGCGTTCGTAGATACAAGAAAACTGTTAAAATTCTTCAGAAACGTCACTTTTGAAGTGTTTTCTTGTACTTTTAAGCCACTCAGATACCCTATGGGCTCGGAAAGTGCAACGAAACCATCAAATTTTAGCTAGAAACTGTATTTTTGTCGATTTTTATTGAATTTGAACTATATTTCAACGTTTTTTGATGGTTCTGAGCCACCAAACACACTTAAAGCATGCAGAATCGACTCAGAATAGGAAAAGGAGACGTTTAGGTCAATTTTATGCATTCTGGCGTTCGTAGATACAAGAAAACTGTTAAAATTCTTCAGAAACGTCACTTTTGAAGTGTTTTCTTGTACTTTTAAGCCACTCAGATACCCAACGGGCTCGGAAAGTGCAACGAAACCATCAAATTTTAGCTAGAAACTGTATTTTTGTCGATTTTTATTGAATTTGAACTATATTTCAACGTTTTTTGATGGTTCTGAGCCACCAAACACACTTAAAGCATGCAGAATCGACTCAGAATAGGAAAAGGAGACGTTTAGGTCAATTTTATGCATTCTGGCGTTCGTAGATACAAAAAAACTGTTAAAATTCTTCAGAAACGTCACTTTTGAAGTGTTTTCTTGTACTTTTAAGCCACTCAGATACCCTACGGGCTCGGAAAGTGCAACGAAACCATCAAATTTTAGCTAGAAACTGTATTTTTGTCGATTTTTATTGAATTTGAACTATATTTCAACGTTTTTTGATGGTTCTGAGCCACCAAACACACTTAAAGCATGCAGAATCGACTCAGAATAGGAAAAGGAGACGTTTAGGTCAATTTTATGCATTCTGGCGTTCGTAGATACAAGAAAACTGTTAAAATTCTTCAGAAACGTCACTTTTGAAGTGTTTTCTTGTACTTTTAAGCCACTCAGATACCCTACGGGCTCGGAAAGTGCAACGAAACCATCAAATTTTAGCTAGAAACTGTATTTTTGTCGATTTTTATTGAATTTGAACTATATTTCAACGTTTTTTGATGGTTCTGAGCCACCAAACACACTTAAAGCATGCAGAATCGACTCAGAATAGGAAAAGGAGACGTTTAGGTCAATTTTATGCATTCTGGCGTTCGTAGATACAAGAAAACTGTTAAAATTCTTCAGAAACGTCACTTTTGAAGTGTTTTCTTGTACTTTTAAGCCACTCAGATACCCTACGGGCTCGGAAAGTGCAACGAAACCATCAAATTTTAGCTAGAAACTGAATTTTTGTCGATTTTTATTGAATTTGAACTATATTTCAACGTTTTTTGATGGTTCTGAGCCACCAAACACACTTAAAGCATGCAGAATCGACTCAGAATAGGAAAAGGAGACGTTTAGGTCAATTTTATGCATTCTGTCGTTCGTAGATACAAGAAAACTGTTAAAATTCTTCAGAAACGTCACTTTTGAAGTGTTTTCTTGTACTTTTAAGCCACTCAGATACCCTACGGCTCGGAAAGTGCAACGAAACCATCAAATTTTAGCTAGAAACTGTATTTTTGTCGATTTTTATTGAATTTGAACTATATTTCAACGTTTTTTGATGGTTCTGAGCCACCAAACACACTTAAAGCATGCAGAATCGACTCAGAATAGGAAAAGGAGACGTTTAGGTCAATTTTATGCATTCTGGCGTTCGTAGATACAAGAAAACTGTTAAAATTCTTCAGAAACGTCACTTTTGAAGTGTTTTCTTGTACTTTTAAGCCACTCAGATACCCTACGGGCTCGGAAAGTGCAATGAAACCATCAAATTTTAGCTAGAAACTGTATTTTTGTCGATTTTTATTGAATTTGAACTATATTTCAACGTTTTTTGATGGTTCTGAGCCACCAAACACACTTAAAGCATGCAGAATCGACTCAGAATAGGAAAAGGAGACGTTTAGGTCAATTTTATGCATTCTGGCGTTCGTAGATACAAGAAAACTGTTAAAATTCTTCAGAAACGTCACTTTTGAAGTGTTTTCTTGTACTTTTAAGCCACTCAGATACCCGACGGGCTCGGAAAGTGCAACGAAACCATCAAATTTTAGCTAGAAACTGTATTTTTGTCGATTTTTATTGAATTTGAACTATATTTCAACGTTTTTTGATGGTTCTGAGCCACCAAACACACTTAAAGCATGCAGAATCGACTCAGAATAGGAAAAGGAGACGTTTAGGTCAATTTTATGCATTCTGGCGTTCGTAGATACAAGAAAACTGTTAAAATTCTTCAGAAACGTCACTTTTGAAGTGTTTTCTTGTACTTTTAAGCCACTCAGATACCTTACGGGCTCGGAAAGTGCAACGAAACCATAAAATTTTGGCTAGAAACTGTATTTTTGTCGATTTTTATTGAATTTGAACTATATTTCAACGTTTTTTGATGGTTCTGAGCCACCAAACACACTTAAAGCATGCAGAATCGACTCAGAACAGGAAAAGGAGACGTTTAGGTCAATTTTATACATTCTGGCGTTCGTAGATACAAGAAAACTGTTAAAATTCTTCAGAAACGTCACTTTTGAAGTGTTTTCTTGTACTTTTAAGCCACTCAGATACCCTACGGGCTCGGAAAGTGCAACGAAACCATCAAATTTTAGCTAGAAACTGTATTTTTGTCGATTTTTATTGAATTTGAACTATATTTCAACGTTTTTTGATGGTTCTGAGCCACCAAACACACTTAAAGCATGCAGAATCGACTCAGAATAGGAAAAGGAGACGTTTAGGTCAATTTTATGCATTCTGGCGTTCGTAGATACAAGAAAACTGTTAAAATTCTTCAGAAACGTCACTTTTGAAGTGTTTTCTTGTACTTTTAAGCCACTCAGATACCCTACGGGCTCGGAAAGTGCAACGAAACCATCAAATTTTAGCTAGAAACTGTATTTTTGTCGATTTTTATTGAATTTGAACTATATTTCAACGTTTTTTGATGGTTCTGAGCCACCAAACACACTTAAAGCATGCAGAATCGACTCAGAATAGGAAAAGGAGACGTTTAGGTCAATTTTATGCATTCTAGCGTTCGTAGATACAAGAAAACTGTTAAAATTCTTCAGAAACGTCACTTTTGAAGTGTTTTCTTGTAGTTTTAAGCCACTCAGATACCCTACGGGCTCGGAAAGTGCAACGAAACCATCAAATTTTAGCTAGAAACTGTATTTTTGTCGATTTTTATTGAATTTGAACTATATTTCAACGTTTTTTGATGGTTCTGAGCCACCAAACACACTTAAAGCATGCAGAATCGACTCAGAATAGGAAAAGGAGACGTTTAGGTCAATTTTATGCATTCTGGCGTTCGTAGATACAAGAAAACTGTTAAAATTCTTCAGAAACGTCACTTTTGAAGTGTTTTCTTGTACCTTTAAGCCACTCAGATACCCTACGGGCTCGGAAAGTGCAACGAAACCATCAAATTTTAGCTAGAAACTGTATTTTTGTCGATTTTTATTGAATTTGAACTATATTTCAACGTTTTTTGATGGTTCTGAGCCACCAAACACACTTAAAGCATGCAGAATCGACTCAGAATAGGAAAAGGCGACGTTTAGGTCAATTTTATGCATTCTGGCGTTCGTAGATACAAGAAAACTGTTAAAATTCTTCAGAAACGTCACTTTTGAAGTGTTTTCTTGTACTTTTAAGCCACTCAGATACCCTACGGGCTCGGAAAGTGCAACGAAACCATCAAATTTTAGCTAGAAACTGTATTTTTGTCGATTTTTATTGAATTTGAACTATATTTCAACGTTTTTTGATGGTTCTGAGCCACCAAACACACTTAAAGCATGCAGAATCGACTCAGAATAGGAAAAGGAGACGTTTAGGTCAATTTTATGCATTCTGGCGTTCGTAGATACAAGAAAACTGTTAAAATTCTTCAGAAACGTCACTTTTGAAGTGTTTTCTTGTACTTTTAAGCCACTCAGATACCCTACGGGCTCGGAAAGTGCAACGAAACCATCAAATTTAAGCTAGAAACTGTATTTTTGTCGATTTTTATTGAATTTGAACTATATTTCAACGTTTTTTGATGGTTCTGAGCCACCAAACACACTTAAAGCATGCAGAATCGACTCAGAATAGGAAAAGGAGACGTTTAGGTCAATTTTATGCATTCTGGCGTTCGTAGATACAAGAAAACTGTTAAAATTCTTCAGAAACGTCACTTTTGAAGTGTTTTCTTGTACTTTTAAGCCACTCAGATACCCTACGGGCTCGGAAAGTGCAACGAAACCATCAAATTTTAGCTAGAAACTGTATTTTTGTCGATTTTTATTGAATTTGAACTATATTTCAACGTTTTTTGATGGTTCTGAGCCACCAAACACACTTAAAGCATGCAGAATCGACTCAGAATAGGAAAAGGAGACGTTTAGGTCAATTTTATGCATTCTGGCGTTCGTAGATACAAGAAAACTGTTAAAATTCTTCAGAAACGTCACTTTTGAAGTGTTTTCTTGTACTTTTAAGCCACTCAGATACCCAACGGGCTCGGAAAGTGCAACGAAACCATCAAATTTTAGCTAGAAACTGTATTTTTGTCGATTTTTATTGAATTTGAACTATATTTCAACGTTTTTTGATGGTTCTGAGCCACCAAACACACTTAAAGCATGCAGAATCGACTCAGAATAGGAAAAGGAGACGTTTAGGTCAATTTTATGCATTCTGTCGTTCGTAGATACAAGAAAACTGTTAAAATTCTTCAGAAACGTCACTTTTGAAGTGTTTTCTTGTACTTTTAAGCCACTCAGATACCCTACGGCTCGGAAAGTGCAACGAAACCATCAAATTTTAGCTAGAAACTGTATTTTTGTCGATTTTTATTGAATTTGAACTATATTTCAACGTTTTTTGATGGTTCTGAGCCACCAAACACACTTAAAGCATGCAGAATCGACTCAGAATAGGAAAAGCAGACGTTTAGGTCAATTTTATGCATTCTGGCGTTCGTAGATACAAGAAAACTGTTAAAATTCTTCAGAAACGTCACTTTTGAAGTGTTTTCTTGTACTTTTAAGCCACTCAGATACCCTACGGGCTCGGAAAGTGCAATGAAACCATCAAATTTTAGCTAGAAACTGTATTTTTGTCGATTTTTATTGAATTTGAACTATATTTCAACGTTTTTTGATGGTTCTGAACCACCAAACACACTTAAAGCATGCAGAATCGACTCAGAATAGGAAAAGGAGACGTTTAGGTCAATTTTATGCATTCTGGCGTTCGTAGATACAAGAAAACTGTTAAAATTCTTCAGAAACGTCACTTTTGAAGTGTTTTCTTGTACTTTTAAGCCACTCAGATACCCTACGGGCTCGGAAAGTGCAACGAAACCATCAAATTTTAGCTAGAAACTGTATTTTTGTCGATTTTTATTGAATTTGAACTATATTTCAACGTTTTTTGATGGTTCTGAGCCACCAAACACACTTAAAGCATGCAGAATCGACTCAGAATAGGAAAAGGAGACGTTTAGGTCAATTTTATGCATTCTGGCGTTCGTAGATACAAGAAAACTGTTAAAATTCTTCAGAAACGTCACTTTTGAAGTGTTTTCTTGTACTTTTAAGCCACTCAGATACCCTACGGGCTCGGAAAGTGCAACGAAACCATCAAATTTTAGCTAGAAACTGTATTTTTGTCGATTTTTATTGAATTTGAACTATATTTCAACGTTTTTTGATGGTTCTGAGCCACCAAACACACTTAAAGCATGCAGAATCGACTCAGAATAGGAAAAGGAGACGTTTAGGTCAATTTTATGCATTCTGGCGTTCGTAGATACAAGAAAACTGTTAAAATTCTTCAGAAACGTCACTTTTGAAGTGTTTTCTTGTACTTTTAAGCCACTCAGATACCCTACGGGCTCGGAAAGTGCAACGAAACCATCAAATTTTAGCTAGAAACTGTATTTTTGTCGATTTTTATTGAATTTGAACTATATTTCAACGTTTTTTGATGGTTCTGAGCCACCAAACACACTTAAAGCATGCAGAATCGACTCAGAATAGGAAAAGGAGACGTTTAGGTCAATTTTATGCATTCTGGCGTTCGTAGATACAAGAAAACTGTTAAAATTCTTCAGAAACGTCACTTTTGAAGTGTTTTCTTGTACTTTTAAGCCACTCAGATACCCTACGGGCTCGGAAAGTGCAACGAAACCATCAAATTTTAGCTAGAAACTGAATTTTTGTCGATTTTTATTGAATTTGAACTATATTTCAACGTTTTTTGATGGTTCTGAGCCACCAAACACACTTAAAGCATGCAGAATCGACTCAGAATAGGAAAAGGAGACGTTTAGGTCAATTTTATGCATTCTGTCGTTCGTAGATACAAGAAAACTGTTAAAATTCTTCAGAAACGTCACTTTTGAAGTGTTTTCTTGTACTTTTAAGCCACTCAGATACCCTACGGCTCGGAAAGTGCAACGAAACCATCAAATTTTAGCTAGAAACTGTATTTTTGTCGATTTTTATTGAATTTGAACTATATTTCAACGTTTTTTGATGGTTCTGAGCCACCAAACACACTTAAAGCATGCAGAATCGACTCAGAATAGGAAAAGGAGACGTTTAGGTCAATTTTATGCATTCTGGCGTTCGTAGATACAAGAAAACTGTTAAAATTCTTCAGAAACGTCACTTTTGAAGTGTTTTCTTGTACTTTTAAGCCACTCAGATACCCTACGGGCTCGGAAAGTGCAATGAAACCATCAAATTTTAGCTAGAAACTGTATTTTTGTCGATTTTTATTGAATTTGAACTATATTTCAACGTTTTTTGATGGTTCTGAGCCACCAAACACACTTAAAGCATGCAGAATCGACTCAGAATAGGAAAAGGAGACGTTTAGGTCAATTTTATGCATTCTGGCGTTCGTAGATACAAGAAAACTGTTAAAATTCTTCAGAAACGTCACTTTTGAAGTGTTTTCTTGTACTTTTAAGCCACTCAGATACCCGACGGGCTCGGAAAGTGCAACGAAACCATCAAATTTTAGCTAGAAACTGTATTTTTGTCGATTTTTATTGAATTTGAACTATATTTCAACGTTTTTTGATGGTTCTGAGCCACCAAACACACTTAAAGCATGCAGAATCGACTCAGAATAGGAAAAGGAGACGTTTAGGTCAATTTTATGCATTCTGGCGTTCGTAGATACAAGAAAACTGTTAAAATTCTTCAGAAACGTCACTTTTGAAGTGTTTTCTTGTACTTTTAAGCCACTCAGATACCTTACGGGCTCGGAAAGTGCAACGAAACCATAAAATTTTGGCTAGAAACTGTATTTTTGTCGATTTTTATTGAATTTGAACTATATTTCAACGTTTTTTGATGGTTCTGAGCCACCAAACACACTTAAAGCATGCAGAATCGACTCAGAATAGGAAAAGGAGACGTTTAGGTCAATTTTATGCATTCTGGCGTTCGTAGATACAAGAAAACTGTTAAAATTCTTCAGAAACGTCACTTTTGAAGTGTTTTCTTGTACTTTTAAGCCACTCAGATACCCTACGGGCTCGGAAAGTGCAACGAAACCATCAAATTTTAGCTAGAAACTGTATTTTTGTCGATTTTTATTGAATTTGAACTATATTTCAACGTTTTTTGATGGTTCTGAGCCACCAAACACACTTAAAGCATGCAGAATCGACTCAGAATAGGAAAAGGAGACGTTTAGGTCAATTTTATGCATTCTGGCGTTCGTAGATACAAGAAAACTGTTAAAATTCTTCAGAAACGTCACTTTTGAAGTGTTTTCTTGTACTTTTAAGCCACTCAGATACCCTACGGGCTCGGAAAGTGCAACGAAACCATCAAATTTTAGCTAGAAACTGTATTTTTGTCGATTTTTATTGAATTTGAACTATATTTCAACGTTTTTTGATGGTTCTGAGCCACCAAACACACTTAAAGCATGCAGAATCGACTCAGAATAGGAAAAGGAGACGTTTAGGTCAATTTTATGCATTCTAGCGTTCGTAGATACAAGAAAACTGTTAAAATTCTTCAGAAACGTCACTTTTGAAGTGTTTTCTTGTACTTTTAAGCCACTCAGATACCCTACGGGCTCGGAAAGTGCAACGAAACCATCAAATTTTAGCTAGAAACTGTATTTTTGTCGATTTTTATTGAATTTGAACTATATTTCAACGTTTTTTGATGGTTCTGAGCCACCAAACACACTTAAAGCATGCAGAATCGACTCAGAATAGGAAAAGGAGACGTTTAGGTCAATTTTATGCATTCTGGCGTTCGTAGATACAAGAAAACTGTTAAAATTCTTCAGAAACGTCACTTTTGAAGTGTTTTCTTGTACCTTTAAGCCACTCAGATACCCTACGGGCTCGGAAAGTGCAACGAAACCATCAAATTTTAGCTAGAAACTGTATTTTTGTCGATTTTTATTGAATTTGAACTATATTTCAACGTTTTTTGATGGTTCTGAGCCACCAAACACACTTAAAGCATGCAGAATCGACTCAGAATAGGAAAAGGAGACGTTTAGGTCAATTTTATGCATTCTGGCGTTCGTAGATACAAGAAAACTGTTAAAATTCTTCAGAAACGTCACTTTTGAAGTGTTTTCTTGTACTTTTAAGCCACTCAGATACCCTACGGGCTCGGAAAGTGCAACGAAACCATCAAATTTTAGCTAGAAACTGTATTTTTGTCGATTTTTATTGAATTTGAACTATATTTCAACGTTTTTTGATGGTTCTGAGCCACCAAACACACTTAAAGCATGCAGAATCGACTCAGAATAGGAAAAGGAGACGTTTAGGTCAATTTTATGCATTCTGGCGTTCGTAGATACAAGAAAACTGTTAAAATTCTTCAGAAACGTCACTTTTGAAGTGTTTTCTTGTACTTTTAAGCCACTCAGATACCCTACGGGCTCGGAAAGTGCAACGAAACCATCAAATTTTAGCTAGAAACTGTATTTTTGTCGATTTTTATTGAATTTGAACTATATTTCAACGTTTTTTGATGGTTCTGAGCCACCAAACACACTTAAAGCATGCAGAATCGACTCAGAATAGGAAAAGGAGACGTTTAGGTCAATTTTATGCATTCTGGCGTTCGTAGATACAAGAAAACTGTTAAAATTCTTCAGAAACGTCACTTTTGAAGTGTTTTCTTGTACTTTTAAGCCACTCAGATACCCTACGGGCTCGGAAAGTGCAACGAAACCATCAAATTTTAGCTAGAAACTGTATTTTTGTCGATTTTTATTGAATTTGAACTATATTTCAACGTTTTTTGATGGTTCTGAGCCACCAAACACACTTAAAGCATGCAGAATCGACTCAGAATAGGAAAAGGAGACGTTTAGGTCAATTTTATGCATTCTGGCGTTCGTAGATACAAGAAAACTGTTAAAATTCTTCAGAAACGTCACTTTTGAAGTGTTTTCTTGTACTTTTAAGCCACTCAGATACCCTACGGGCTCGGAAAGTGCAACGAAACCATCAAATTTTAGCTAGAAACTGTATTTTTGTCGATTTTTATTGAATTTGAACTATATTTCAACGTTTTTTGATGGTTCTGAGCCACCAAACACACTTAAAGCATGCAGAATCGACTCAGAATAGGAAAAGGAGACGTTTAGGTCAATTTTATGCATTCTGGCGTTCGTAGATACAAGAAAACTGTTAAAATTCTTCAGAAACGTCACTTTTGAAGTGTTTTCTTGTACTTTTAAGCCACTCAGATACCCTACGGGCTCGGAAAGTGCAACGAAACCATCAAATTTTAGCTAGAAACTGTATTTTTGTCGATTTTTATTGAATTTGAACTATATTTCAACGTTTTTTGATGGTTCTGAGCCACCAAACACACTTAAAGCATGCAGAATCGACTCAGAATAGGAAAAGGAGACGTTTAGGTCAATTTTATGCATTCTGGCGTTCGTAGATACAAGAAAACTGTTAAAATTCTTCAGAAACGTCACTTTTGAAGTGTTTTCTTGTACTTTTAAGCCACTCAGATACCCTACGGGCTCGGAAAGTGCAACGAAACCATCAAATTTTAGCTAGAAACTGTATTTTTGTCGATTTTTATTGAATTTGAACTATATTTCAACGTTTTTTGATGGTTCTGAGCCACCAAACACACTTAAAGCATGCAGAATCGACTCAGAATAGGAAAAGGAGACGTTTAGGTCAATTTTATGCATTCTGGCGTTCGTAGATACAAGAAAACTGTTAAAATTCTTCAGAAACGTCACTTTTGAAGTGTTTTCTTGTACTTTTAAGCCACTCAGATACCCTACGGGCTCGGAAAGTGCAACGAAACCATCAAATTTTAGCTAGAAACTGTATTTTTGTCGATTTTTATTGAATTTGAACTATATTTCAACGTTTTTTGATGGTTCTGAGCCACCAAACACACTTAAAGCATGCAGAATCGACTCAGAATAGGAAAAGGAGACGTTTAGGTCAATTTTATGCATTCTGGCGTTCGTAGATACAAGAAAAACTGTTAAAATTCTTCAGAAACGTCACTTTTGAAGTGTTTTCTTGTACTTTTAAGCCACTCAGATACCCTACGGGCTCGGAAAGTGCAACGAAACCATCAAATTTTAGCTAGAAACTGTATTTTTGTCGATTTTTATTGAATTTGAACTATATTTCAACGTTTTTTGATGGTTCTGAGCCACCAAACACACTTAAAGCATGCAGAATCGACTCAGAATAGGAAAAGGAGACGTTTAGGTCAATTTTATGCATTCTGGCGTTCGTAGATACAAGAAAACTGTTAAAATTCTTCAGAAACGTCACTTTTGAAGTGTTTTCTTGTACTTTTAAGCCACTCAGATACCCTACGGGCTCGGAAAGTGCAACGAAACCATCAAATTTTAGCTAGAAACTGTATTTTTGTCGATTTTTATTGAATTTGAACTATATTTCAACGTTTTTTGATGGTTCTGAGCCACCAAACACACTTAAAGCATGCAGAATCGACTCAGAATAGGAAAAGGAGACGTTTAGGTCAATTTTATGCATTCTGGCGTTCGTAGATACAAGAAAACTGTTAAAATTCTTCAGAAACGTCACTTTTGAAGTGTTTTCTTGTACTTTTAAGCCACTCAGATACCCTACGGGCTCGGAAAGTGCAACGAAACCATCAAATTTTAGCTAGAAACTGTATTTTTGTCGATTTTTATTGAATTTGAACTATATTTCAACGTTTTTTGATGGTTCTGAGCCACCAAACACACTTAAAGCATGCAGAATCGACTCAGAATAGGAAAAGGAGACGTTTAGGTCAATTTTATGCATTCTGGCGTTCGTAGATACAAGAAAACTGTTAAAATTCTTCAGAAACGTCACTTTTGAAGTGTTTTCTTGTACTTTTAAGCCACTCAGATACCCTACGGGCTCGGAAAGTGCAACGAAACCATCAAATTTTAGCTAGAAACTGTATTTTTGTCGATTTTTATTGAATTTGAACTATATTTCAACGTTTTTTGATGGTTCTGAGCCACCAAACACACTTAAAGCATGCAGAATCGACTCAGAATAGGAAAAGGAGACGTTTAGGTCAATTTTATGCATTCTGGCGTTCGTAGATACAAGAAAACTGTTAAAATTCTTCAGAAACGTCACTTTTGAAGTGTTTTCTTGTACTTTTAAGCCACTCAGATACCCTACGGGCTCGGAAAGTGCAACGAAACCATCAAATTTTAGCTAGAAACTGTATTTTTGTCGATTTTTATTGAATTTGAACTATATTTCAACGTTTTTTGATGGTTCTGAGCCACCAAACACACTTAAAGCATGCAGAATCGACTCAGAATAGGAAAAGGAGACGTTTAGGTCAATTTTATGCATTCTGGCGTTCGTAGATACAAGAAAACTGTTAAAATTCTTCAGAAACGTCACTTTTGAAGTGTTTTCTTGTACTTTTAAGCCACTCAGATACCCTACGGGCTCGGAAAGTGCAACGAAACCATCAAATTTTAGCTAGAAACTGTATTTTTGTCGATTTTTATTGAATTTGAACTATATTTCAACGTTTTTTGATGGTTCTGAGCCACCAAACACACTTAAAGCATGCAGAATCGACTCAGAATAGGAAAAGGAGACGTTTAGGTCAATTTTATGCATTCTGGCGTTCGTAGATACAAGAAAACTGTTAAAATTCTTCAGAAACGTCACTTTTGAAGTGTTTTCTTGTACTTTTAAGCCACTCAGATACCCTACGGGCTCGGAAAGTGCAACGAAACCATCAAATTTTAGCTAGAAACTGTATTTTTGTCGATTTTTATTGAATTTGAACTATATTTCAACGTTTTTTGATGGTTCTGAGCCACCAAACACACTTAAAGCATGCAGAATCGACTCAGAATAGGAAAAGGAGACGTTTAGGTCAATTTTATGCATTCTGGCGTTCGTAGATACAAGAAAACTGTTAAAATTCTTCAGAAACGTCACTTTTGAAGTGTTTTCTTGTACTTTTAAGCCACTCAGATACCCTACGGGCTCGGAAAGTGCAACGAAACCATCAAATTTTAGCTAGAAACTGTATTTTTGTCGATTTTTATTGAATTTGAACTATATTTCAACGTTTTTTGATGGTTCTGAGCCACCAAACACACTTAAAGCATGCAGAATCGACTCAGAATAGGAAAAGGAGACGTTTAGGTCAATTTTATGCATTCTGGCGTTCGTAGATACAAGAAAACTGTTAAAATTCTTCAGAAACGTCACTTTTGAAGTGTTTTCTTGTACTTTTAAGCCACTCAGATACCCTACGGGCTCGGAAAGTGCAACGAAACCATCAAATTTTAGCTAGAAACTGTATTTTTGTCGATTTTTATTGAATTTGAACTATATTTCAACGTTTTTTGATGGTTCTGAGCCACCAAACACACTTAAAGCATGCAGAATCGACTCAGAATAGGAAAAGGAGACGTTTAGGTCAATTTTATGCATTCTGGCGTTCGTAGATACAAGAAAACTGTTAAAATTCTTCAGAAACGTCACTTTTGAAGTGTTTTCTTGTACTTTTAAGCCACTCAGATACCCTACGGGCTCGGAAAGTGCAACGAAACCATCAAATTTTAGCTAGAAACTGTATTTTTGTCGATTTTTATTGAATTTGAACTATATTTCAACGTTTTTTGATGGTTCTGAGCCACCAAACACACTTAAAGCATGCAGAATCGACTCAGAATAGGAAAAGGAGACGTTTAGGTCAATTTTATGCATTCTGGCGTTCGTAGATACAAGAAAACTGTTAAAATTCTTCAGAAACGTCTCTTTTGAAGTGTTTTCTTGTACTTTTAAGCCACTCAGATACCCTACGGGCTCGGAAAGTGCAACGAAACCATCAAATTTTAGCTAGAAACTGTATTTTTGTCGATTTTTATTGAATTTGAACTAAATTTCAACGTTTTTTGATGGTTCTGAGCCACCAAACACACTTAAAGCATGCAGAATCGACTCAGAATAGGAAAAGGAGATGTTTAGGTCAATTTTATGCATTCTGGCGTTCGTAGATACAAGAAAACTGTTAAAATTCTTCAGAAACGTCACTTTTGAAGTGTTTTCTTGTACTTTTAAGCCACTCAGATATCCTACGGGCTCGGAAAGTGCAACGAAACCATCAAATTTTAGCTAGAAACTGTATTTTTGTCGATTTTTATTGAATTTGAACTATATTTCAACGTTTTTTGATGGTTCTGAGCCACCAAACACACTTAAAGCATGCAGAATCGACTCAGAATAGGAAAAGGAGACGTTTAGGTCAATTTTATGCATTCT